>NC_137797.1:30335595-30545252 GCF_963383645.1 Muscardinus avellanarius
AAGACTTGCCATTTTGCTATCCCAGTGACATACTTCTTCTTTTTTTCTTTTTTAATTTTTTAATTAATTTAATTTATTTTATTTTATTTTTTTACCAGTGGCATACTTCTAATGTGAGAGTTGGGGTATGGTTACTGTGTGACTTTTAGAGACACTCTTTGTAATCATTGGTTAACCTGGAAGGTCCATCCATGTGGTATTGTTATAGTCATTATGCCAATAAAGAAATAGCATGTTAGAAATAAAAACTGGAGAGAAAACCTCAAGTCATTGTCAACCTCCTGTTTCCCTGATGTAACTGGACCTTTTGTACAATGATGGGTAAACCAAGAAAAGGCCAAGAAGACCAAAGTCAGAATAGCTACCTGTTTCCCATATCACTTCCAAGTTAGCCTTTTTCTGGTCCTCAGACCTGTGACAAACTTCCTGGCTACTTAGGCATACACTCAAGGCTCTTTTTAAATTATTTATTTTTATTTCTCCAATATCAATCAGAAATAGCATACTTACAAATATTTTAATCAATGCATATTTCCAATATATATATATATTTTTTTTTTTTCCAGTACTGGGAATGGAAGCCAAGGGCATTTTTCTTCTGAGCTACACCCTCAGTCTTATTTTTTATTCTTTATTTTGAAACAGGGTCTCACTGAGTTGCAAAGGACCTCACTAAGTAGTTGAGGCTGTCTATGAACCAGGGTCCTCCTGTCTCAGCCTCCCAAATGCTGGGATTACAAGTGTGCACCACCACACTCAGCTTCCTTGATATTTGAGTGGACAATTAACATAACATTTCTGAATGCCAAATATGTAATTTTGAATAAATTGTTAAAGAGAATTTCAAGTTTCACAAGTGTTGAATTTTGGTGTAACCGTTTCCATGTGTTCCCACTGATGAATCAACTTATATTCATTTAATTGTTCTTGTAAAAACACACTTTTCTTTTCACAGTTTTGTTTTTGTATTATATTTGTGTTTTTCCTTGTCCCACATAAAATCTTTTATTCCCCAAGCGAGCTCATGAATGAGAGAGAAGAGCAGGAAAAGCGTTGAAGTGTTGAGTACAGTCAGTTGGACCAAGTGCCAAGATTCTTCTCCCAGGAAGGAATAACAAGGGTGGGGTGCACAGTAGGAGCAAAAAGTTGCTGAATCATGCAGGGACTTGTGTTCCCACACTGGGATAAGACAATCTTGGCAGATAGAAAATTGTTGGTCTGCAAGTCTTTTCCGGGGTCCCTGGGATGTCTAAACTGCTCCTTCTGGACATACAACATGACATCTGGCAACTCAACTCTAAGATTCTTCCCTTATTCACATCACGACCGTCCCATCCAGAGCATTTCATGACTGGTTTGTTTTTGGTTCAGAAAGAGATATGTAAAAATTTTGGAATGACATAGCTTCTAAAATTAGTGAATTAATTAAATATGTTTATTGAATTCCCATTATATGTCAGTCACTTTTCCCCTTAAGAATTAGGAAGAGTTATGACTCCCTGCTCCATGGAACTTAGAATTTAGTGGTGGATGGGAAGTGGCCAAGACAGTCCTTCACCAAATAAACAAATAATGTGGTTGTTCTTCCTCCTCCTCCTCCTCCTCCTCCTTTCTTTGTTCTTTCTCTTCTCTCTCTCTTCTCTCTCTCTCTCTCTCTCTCTCTCTCTCTCTCTCTCACTCTCTCTCACTCTCCCTATTTCTTCCTCTCTCTCTCTCTCTCTCTCCCTCTCCCTCTCTCTCTCTCTCTCTCTCCCTCTCTCTCTCTTTTGTGGTATTAGGCATTGAACCAACCCAGGGGCATTCTGCCTCCAAGATATACCCTTAGCACATTTTTTTCATTTTTATTTTGAAATAGGGTCTTGCTAGGTTTCTAAGAGTCTATACGTTGCTGAAGCTGTCTTAGAATCTGGAATCTTCCTGTCTCAGCCTCGCAAGTACTAGGATTATAGGTGTGCCTCACCACACCTGGCAGATGGTGATTTCTGATGGTGTTACTCGAGAAATAGACCTGGGAGTTGCAACTGAGAGAGATGAGGGCAACACAAAGGCTAAGCATTCCAGAGAGAGCGGGGCCAGGATATGCACTGCATATATAGCAAAAAAGAACGACTTTTATTCTTTTTTCTTCAGCCTCAAAGGCTCTAGGAACCATGTTCTCACATTACCAGGACCTCCAGTGAGTTGTTTTTTCCTATCTAGGGAAACACAAAGTCTCTGGGCAGTGATCCTCTACCTAAGGAAAAAGAGGGAGACTAAACAAAGTGGTAATTTGCTTTGTGCCTCTTTTTTTGTGGTACTGGGGGTAGAACCTAGGGGATTTTCTACTTCCAGGCTATACTCCCAGACCTATTTTATACTTTATTTGGAAACAGGGTCTCACTAAGTTGCTGAGAGCCTCACTAAGTAGCCGAAGCTGGCTTCAAACCTGTGAGATCCTTCTGTCTCAGCCTCCCAAGCACTGGGATTACAAACATGTGCCACCACGCCCTGGCGTGTACCTTCTTTTATAACCATTATGATTTCACCTCCCCTCTCATTCTCTATCAATTTCTAGAAAAATTTCATCTTTAGAAACAGCTGCAGAGTATCTGTAGAAATTGCTGAATAGAAGTATTTGAGAAACTTTAATAAATAACTCTAGATATTGCCAAACTATGGAATCAGCCAAGATGTCCATCAACGGATGAACGTATTACAAAACTGTGGGATATGTTCACAATGGAGTTTTACTCAGCCATAAAGAAAAACATAATTATATCATTCACAGGGAAATGGATAGAACTGGAGGATATTATGCTAAGTGAAATTAGTCAGTCACAAAAAAGGAAGAAATTGGATGCTTTCCCTAATATGTGAAAGCTAAGGAGAAATGGGTATCAGGAGGAACTCTAGATGAAGAAGGAGATCCTATAGAGGAGCAATAAGGCGACCTAACTGAGGGGATGGGAGGGAGGAAGAGGGAAACTCTCTAAAGCACATGATGTACTTAAACATATCAAAGACAATCACTAAGCCAAGCATGGGAAGGAGGGATGGGGAGGGAATGGGGTGGGGATTGGGTAGGGATTGGGTAGGGGCTAGTTGGGTGTTGTGTGCATGTATGTCCACACAAGCCTTTTATCCTATTAAGATGTATGACTACAATGTACCAATAAAAAAAAACCCTCTAGAAATAACACCATAACTACACTAAACTTACACAAAATGATTCATGATGGAATGGTCAATTTTAGAACATTAAGTCCATGATTCTCAACTGGGAGTGTATTTGTTCTTCTCCTCCTCCTACCTAGGGAGTGGTTGTCAATGTCTGGAGACAGTTTCAATTGTCCCAATGTAAGGGATGATGAAGAGTGTCATGAGTAGTGGTCAGTGCTGCCGCTAAACCACTGATAGTATCCAGGACAATCCCTTCAACCAGGGATACTCTGATTCCATGTTAAACCTTGAGCCAAAGCTCTTGTAATTTTTACCAGTATGAATTTAGACCTCTACGTTAGTATCCAATATTGTCAAAATTCAGAGTTTTCTGAATTTTTAGTCTTCTGACTAAAAAGTTTAAATCTTTGCTCTCTGACTTCCTAAACATGTGACTGAATGTGAAATGGCCTAACATTCTGGGTCTCAATTTCTTTATCTGTGAAATGGCAGGAATAATAATCCCAACATTGTAAAATTGTTTTGAGGAAAATGTGAGTTTATTAGCAGAGTCTGGCATACTATGGTCACTCAATAAATATCATTGCTTCTCTGCTACAGTGGCCTGCTTTTTGGGTATATGACAGGCAGATATAAGAAAGGTAGGGTGAAGATCACTTATATTAGCATATAGAAATCCCCACAAATTCAGCTTCCCCTCTTCATCCATCAGCTGCCTCATGCCAAGCATCCTGACAGGGATATGTCTGGAGTGGAGAGAAATTGTGAAAGTATTCTTGGGCACATCAACATGATGATCACAGAAAAAAGCAATAGACACATTTGGGCTTTTTGTTGTTGTTGTTGTTTGAAAATAGAACTGATGTTTTAGATCCTTGCAAAAGCATCTTGGCTATTTGCATGTGTTGTTGCATCCTTGTGTGCTGCGGTTGTTTCCTGAAGCATTGCTCAAGCTGCATTTGAGTCATCTTCAGTATCTGCTAGAAGGCTTATCAGACAGCTTAGAGACAAACCTCTAAGGAAGGAAACAAGTGTGATCCATTATTGGAAAAGGAAGAATATTTGAAACTGGCTTGGTTCAGAAGCAGGAGACCTCTGAAGTGTCCTTGTCAAAGCAATGCTTACAGCCACCAGCCAAGAGGCTAGCCGCTCCTTTCAATTGCACATGTTGTGTGGCAGAGAAACCTTTGTCCCAGAGGGCAACAGTTTCCTTAAGAGTCTTTCTAGAACGGTCAAGAGGCTCTGGTTTTCTTGGCGGCAGATCCCGATCCTAAATTTTTATTAATGCCTTTATGGCATTTTTTCCCCCTGTGATTTTGTCATAGCTAGGAAGAAATAATTTCTGTGTTTAGATGCTTTTCTTAGATTGCAGCCATCCTTTCAAAGCTTCTTGATATATAGATCAGTTGAAACCCCCTTGTCATACCTGAACTGCTTATTCCCTGAGAACAGTGATTCAAGAGGCTCAACTCTTGTAGGAAAAGTCTCTGAGGAAATTGTGCTGGGATATGACAAATAGTCATTTACTTATGATCAAATTCATTCCTCTTTAATAAAGGCATTTTGCATTAGAAGCTGCCAAATCTCATAGTCTCAGCTTCCTATTCCTCCTGTGACCTGGACACCAAAGTTTTCTGTCCATCCACTTCTTTTAGTGACAGATTTCTGCCAGGAACTCCTAGCACGCCCACCATCTGCTCACCTCTCAGCTGCTTAAACACATCCTCTTTCCTAAATTTATGCTAAGATGCCTTTTTCTGAATGGCTGGGTATCCTTTTGGCTAGTCATTTAGACAACAGTTAACTCCAATCCAATTTTAAGTTTCAGGGTCCATCCACTATTCTCTTAGAAAAGATAACAGCAACGAAACCAGTTATTCAAGCCTACCTAAATGTTTTCCCCAAATCACGTGCTTAAAAATTCTTCTGCAAACTGAAAGCATGTATTGCAAACAGGATATCTGAATCTGATTAGATTATTTGATATCAGATTTGAACTGGAGAACCTTTTAGAGGCAAATCATTTTTTTTCTGATTTTTTTTTTTCTTCAACTGCTTTTGACCTGTTCAGGCAGAGTTCCTACTTCAAGTCCTTTGGGAAGAAACGTTTGTAGATCATTAATGGCTTTTTATTTATCTTTCTATTTGGCCTGCAGGTAGAATTAGCCACTTATCTTTATGTTGGAAACTTCTTATGAACGACTCTTTGAAAATTAGAAAAGTTGGGATTAAAAGAGGAGAAGAAAATAAAGGAAAACCTAGCTCTACTTAAATATTTCTTCTCTTTACTTTGGAGATTCTGTGCCGATAAAAGGACAAGAAGGAGAACGTGTGGTAGTAGGAGCCAGCCTTGAGGAAACCTAGATGTATTACTTCTCTGGGGCTGCTATAACAAAGCACCCCAAGATAGGTGATTTAACAGAAATTCATGGTGTTATGGTCCTGGTGGCCAGATGGTCAAGGTCAAGGTGTTGGCAAGATTGGTTCCTTCTGAAGCTAGTGGAGAGAGACTCTGTTCCCTGAACTTCTCCCAGCTTCTAGAACTTTTCTTTCAATCTTTGGCACTCCTTGGCTTGTAGATCCATGCTATTAATTTCTGCCTTCATGTACAAATGGCCTTCTCCCTGTATGTCTCTTCTTCTCTGTCCAAATATCCCCTTCCTGCCGGGCGTGGTGGTGCACGCTTGTAATCCCCGCGCTTGGGGGGCTGAGACAAGAGGATCGCACGGGTTCGAAGCCAGCCTCAGCTACTTAGTGAGGCTCTCAGCAACTTAGTGAGACCCTGTTTCCAAATAAAATATAAAAAAGGTCTGGGAGTATAGCCTGGAGGTAGAAAGCCTCTGGGTTCCACCCCCAGTACCACCCAAAAAACCAAACCAAACCAAACCAAACCAAAACAAAACAAATATCCCCTTCCGTATTGGCTTAGGATCTATTCTAATGATATACTCTTCACTTGATCATCTGTATAGACCCTATTTCCAAATGCGATTACATTTATAGGTACTGAGGGTTAGGACATCAACATATTTTAGGTGGAAATAATTCACCCCATAATCCTAGGATTGGCTGGAGCTGGAAAAAATATGATTTTCTTTCTGCACTCAGACTTGAATATAAAGGCAATCTGAGGTAGAACAGTTATGTAGATGGCAGCATAAAAGATTTTGCTGCTTAGGGTTTCTACCAATGGGCTGATTCATACCCTGCTCTCTTCTATATGTCTTACATTGCATTTTCCCCTATATAATTAAAAAAAATATTTTGTTGCTTTCAGTGTAATTTTCTCCAGGAGTTGACTATATGTGGTAGCTGGAAAAGATCAACACAATGAAATCTCTGATTTAAAGCATGAGAAATTAATCTAAATCAATTGAATGAGTGTAAAAAAATTGAATGAGTGTTGTAGAAACCTGACATCAACAACTCTTTTCTCTCCCCTGTGCACACATTTACAAAACACTAAAGTGTGTACACACACATGCACACATGCATGCACACATGCACACACGCATGCACACATGTGCACACAGAAAAAAACATATACACACAGAAAGTGGAGTTTTCCCAGGTCCAAGTCCTTGCATTCTTCATAAACAGGACTACTTTGGTCCTGGTTTTAGTTCCTCTTATATGGGAGTAACCTACCTCATGTTCTACGTGTTTTCACTTAAACATTTTATTACCTCCCACTGGCAGATGACTATTAAATGCCCCACTAGCTATATGCCAGGAGAAGAGAAAAGATAAACTGCCACTGGCTTCCCCTGAAAAAAACCTTCTTTATCTCAAAGAGCCGAATTGCCAGGTGGAGTTGAGTAAACTTTGGGGTTGCAACACAGTAGAGACACAAAGTTCACCACCAACGTAAAACAGCCAGCCAGTTCTGCTTTTAATGCCTGCTAAACCGAACAACTGAGCAATCTAAACAAGGGTGAGGCAATGGCCTCAGGGGAATAAGAGCCTCGGTACATTGACAACTAATGAGCGAACAACGATTTTTATCATCTTTATGTGTGGAACACAGTTTTGTTTATATGTCCCCAAAGCTTACTGGAAATCCAGGCCAACAAGAGAATAGACTACGTGGACATTATAAGAGAGGAATTGTTTATTTCTTGCTTGATCAAATGATTCATAGGCTTACAGAATTAGAAGAATATTTTGAGAGCCATGAGTTCGATTTCCTTGTTGACCTAGGTAAAGATTTTCAGACACCAGTAACTTAAATGGCCGCGTGGCTTAATGTAGGGTTTAGAGGCTTTGGGTTCAAGGTTCTAATTTGTGTAAAATAGATAAAATTCCCTAGGTTGCAGGTTGTTATGAAGATTAAGTGAGAGAGCACAGAGTTCTTAACTGGTCACTTAAGGAGTTACCCTCCCAGCTTTGACCAGGGCCACTCAGCTGATTAGTCACAGAGGAGGGACTAGATGTCCTTTCTTACCTCAGTGCCTCACCTCTGCCCTCTGTTATCTCAGTGTACATAGGATAAGACTCCCGAAATCCCCAGACAAATGAACCCTGAAAGCATCTCTTCAGTTGGTTGTTTCCAACGGCTCCACAGACAGCTTTTACCAGAGCTGCTAATAATTAACCAAAGGGAGTGACTGGATGGAAAGTTTTTCAGGCTTCTCCAGGCTGAACCTTGCCAGAAATGGTGCAGGAGGCAGCCAGATTAAGGAAGGGGAGAGAAAGCCAGGAGCCTGCAAAAACACACGTGTGCAAGTGACTGTCTTGGCTCCTGGACAGACTCAGCTGTGTGTGAGACACTAAAACATTTTTCTTGTATAGTTAAAGATTCAGGGGCCAAATTCATCACAGTGGACCAATGCTCTAGGTTTCCTCAGTGGCGTTTGCTCAGTAAATTCATTAAAGATTTCTTGAATTTCAATGTCTTTTTTTTTTTTTTTCCAATGCCATGACCTTCCTAGCAAGAAATCGCACAGTGGATTTTGGAAGAGAAAGGAAGGAATCAGAGCAGGGAGTCATTGTTTGGTGTCTAAACACACAGCACTTCATAGCTGATGCTCTGCAACCCGGCATCTCTTCATAAAGGTTGGCCATCAAAGAATGCTTTGATTAGATACGAAAACAGAAGACAAAGCCAGCAGCCCTAACTTCTTCCTAAAGCACTGGTGGAGAGACATTTGCTGCATGCTGGTGGTAGGCAGCCGAGCCAGGGTCTCTTTTGTGACCCTTTCCATGTTCACTGTCACTGATTAGTTCAGTCAGATAGAATTACTAGGCTACTGGAAGCTCCTCTTTCCTTGGTACTGGGAATTGAACCCAGGAGCATTCTACCAATGAGCTGCACTCTCGGACCCCTCCACCCATTTTAAAGTTTGAAGTAGGGGCTTGCTAAATTGCTGAGGTTAACCTTGAACCCGTGATCCTCCTGTCTCAGCCTTCCAAGTACTGGGATGACAGGTGTGTACCACCATGCTCAGTGCAAAATAAGGCCACTTTGTTTCTATCCAGTTTCAGAATGAAAGATAAAATTGCATGAGGACAATTCAAGTTGTTAGCTACTTTAAGCCATCTTATATTAAGAGGAAGTAGCGGCCACCAACAAATCCTCAGGCCCTGGACGTGTGAAGAAGGTGTTCAGGAATCGCTCATTGAACAAATGAGTAGCAGAAACTGCTTTTAGGAAGACAGGTGCCCTGGACTGACTGCTTGGGCATATAGATAGCTTTATAGATGGTGTCCTATTAAAGTCTGTTGTCTAGATCCAGACATGAAAGAAAACAAGTCAAAATCACTAAAGAAGCAAAGGAAACATTTTATTTTATTTTATTTTTTATACTTTCATGGCTATACTATAGTCTCACATTATAATGTAGCTCATAGTGGGCTACTCCAAAGTTATAGAGGAGTAAGTTGGGTTCTCCTGTTTTTGGGGTTCTTGTGAGGATTAATGAGTCTGTATATGCTTAGAACAGCACCTGCCAATGGTTAGGGATCAACATAGTAGAACTGTATATGAATACTGACATTGTCATCGTTTAACCTTGCTTTTTGAACAGCTTTTCAATCTCTTTGTACTTTTTCCTTTACATAGCATATATGTAGTTTGGCATAAAGGCATACACGTTACCAACCACACACGTATTTGTTACTGGACAAGTTTCTTCTTAAATATTTGCTTGGTTTCTACTTCCTTTTTTTTCTCCTGGAATTTCCTTTGCATCCCTCCAGGGCATATGACTCTTGTTCGTGACCTGATAGAACCAAATATACACATTTTACACTTACTCACCTGTATGGGGGAGGTTTGGTTATTAACACTGGTCAATGTTTATTTTTGGTGCTGGTTTCTTTTTCTTTTTTTTCTCCACTTAAACTATAACTTAACAGAACTCTCTCATAGGCAACTATTTAGCTCTGGCAACTCTCATAGTTTCTTTAAAAGACATGGATGAGCTGTCATCTACATTCCCCTAGACTGGCACTTGCTTTGGTCTTGTCCCCTCTCTTTTTCTTGCAACTAAAAAGTACTTTCATACTAGGTGTGCTTTTATACCGGCCCTGTCTTCTGTTCATTTGTGAAAGGTGCTAAGAAGAGAAATCAGAGGGTCGAATGGTATATGCGCCTTAACTTTTTAATATATACTATTAAATAGCTTTTCAAAATAGTTTCTACAGTTAAATTTTTTCTCAACAGCATATGAGCACCTACTTCTCCATTTACCTACCACCAAGAGAAGTTATTGATTATTTCAATCTTTTCCAGTCAGGTGGAGAGCTATCACTATTACTTTAATTTCCCCGAGAATTATTTAATGTGAGCAGCTTTTCGTACGCTTGTGCCCACTTGGGGTTGTACTTCTGTAAATTTCCTATTTTAATTCTTAATTCACTTCTTTATTAGCTCGTTGCTATGGATTGAATTGTGCATCCCAAAGTCCATGTGTTGGAAACTTAATTTCCAATGGGACAGTGTAAGGAGGTGGGGTCTAATGGGAGGTGTTTAGGTTGAGAGGGCTCTGCATTCGTGAATGGACTGATGTCAGTTTTGCAGGAATGGGATGGTTTTAAACACTGGCTTGTCTCCCTCTGTCCTCTCTTGCCCTTTTGCCTTCTACCATAGCATGATGTAGCAAGCAGCCCATCACCAATGCCGGTATCTTTATCTTGAAATTCCACCTTCCAGAACAATGAGAAACACATTTCTGTTTTTTTTATGTTATCCAGTCTGTGGTATTCTGTTATGGCAGCACAAAACAGACTAAGGCGGCTTATTTTTCTTTGTTTTTTTTAATTTATAGAGAACAAAAAACAAAACAAAAAACCTGTTGTCAACTATGCTACAGATATTTATAGTCATCATTTGCTTTTGTCTTTGTTATAAAAATTTTATTTTGCCAAAAAGTTTAATTTTTATGGCAATATTTTTATCTTTTATAGCTTTTATAATTGGTAAAGAAAGTCTTTTGTCACCTGTAGATTGTATGTGTAGATATCTGGACATATAATATCTAGGGAGGATTTGGAATCTATGGTAAATTTGGAATTTACATTTCCATATAGTTTTCCATGTATGTGTTAATTAATTGGTTCCTAATATTTATATGTATAGATACATGCCATATATCTATATCTATATCTATATATATATCCATATATGTAAGTATGTACCCATATTCATATATATATATATATACAAATATTTATTATCTATTTTATTTTACTGATTTATACTACCTATAAGCTCTATTAGCCACTGGATTCAGGTTTCAAAGAGAGATATGAATTGGAAATATAAATATAGATTCCAACTTAACCAGAGAATCCAAAACCTTTCTTTCAAACATTTTGAGGCAGTGACAACATACCTTACACCTCTTTCTTTTTTCTTCTCTCTTTTTCTTCTTCCTCCTCCTCCTCTTCCTTCTCCTCCTCCTCCCCCTCCTCCTCCTTTATACTGGAGATTGGACCCAGGGGCATTATGTCTCTCAGCTATATCCCCCAGCACTTTTTATACTAAAACCAAGTCTTGCCAAGTTGTTGGGGCTGGCCTCAGTTTGATATCCTTCTGTCTCAGTCTCTCAGGTACTGAAATTATAGGTGTGCACCACCAAATCTGGCTTCCCATATCTTTTTCTCAAAATGAAGCGCAGTTTTTCCTAGAAGATGTGTCTTATATTACCACTATTAGACTTTGTAGAAGTCCCTGTGTGTTTGGTTAGATGCTAAGGATTCTACACATCTTCCAACCATGCAAATTTTCTAGTAAGTAATTTTCTAGTAAGTAGCTAAATTTTCTAGTAAGTAGCTAAAGAAGGTAGTGGAGTATTACATTGTTATCAGGAGAAGAGTTAATATATCCATATTTTTCCCCTCTTAATTCCTTTCGCTCAAATATTGTGCGGTATCTTGGTAATGGAGACCCAGTTTTATTTACATTTGCACTCAAATTTGAATACCAGTTGTGAAGATTTGCTGGTGATGCCAACTGAATTATAGAATTAGGTCTACACATACCACAAAAAGCACAATTGACTTATTATGAAGCATTTTCTATTAAGATAGGTTTATTGCACTTGAATTCTACTTAAATTTATGCAGAAAAAAGCAAGATCCAACAAATTAAAATTACTTAATGTGGAATGTGATGCTCAGCGCTGCCTCTCCCTCCTCCTAGGACAGCATGTCTCACCCTCGCTCATGACTAAAGGGCAGGGCTTCTTCATGGGTTTTCCCTCCAGTGATCTTTACAAAAAGTTGAAGGCAAGGTTCTAACTGCATTCATTGCCTTCCCCCTTGCTGCCCTAAAAGAAGCATTAGAGAAATGTCCTTTCTACAGATCAAGTCCTGACCCAGTGCCAGCCATTTTAAGGAGTAGAATTCCATAAGAAGACTGCCTAACCCAAGACCACTTTCTTGTTCCTAGGACATTTTATTGGCAGTGGTCAGGGACAGAGAGTATTTGCTATAAAACCTTACTATATAAAGCATGTCCTTTTTCTTCTCCTTTCCTATAATTAAGAAAAATAAATTTGATGCTTCTCATAACATAAACTTATGCGGTCATAGGATCTTAAAATTGGAAAGAGCATTAGGAGTCAGCCGGCTCTTGAAATCAGCTACTTTATGCTCTGATAAATGTTCCCCTTTTTTTTCTCTCCTAGTTTCTCAGTTGATTTCAGGGAAGGCAGGATTCTATCAATGCCTCAACTGTTTTATGTCTTACTTCTGTCTTCCCCTGAGCTTTGTTGAAGTGGCTGTGCCAGGAGGACTTTCCAGGGTGGGGCTTTGTGCTTGAACACATGTGAGAACCTGTTTGTGCCCTACATTTTTGGGGGAGGCGACCGCAGCTGGGGACTTTGGGCTGCATGGGAGGAGAGGGAGCCAGTACATTTTTTTCTACTCGGCACAGCTGGTAAGTTCCCTGCTGACTGCTGTTTGTTTTGAAGTCACGTGGTGAAGGGGGTTTCTGCCAATGTTTACTCATTACACATTCAAATATGACACCCAGACGCCCATTCACAGGAGAGCTTCAGTGTTGCTATCCAATTCTCCTGGCAGAAACGGGAAGTTTATTTTCTTAGTGAAAGTTGCTTTCGTTGCAAATGCAGGTTTAGGGTTCGATAGGCATGAATTGCTCCCTATTCAATATTAAGTTAATTTAATTATTTAACATTTACATAGTTTAAGATGACCACTTGGCTGATTATACCTGAAATATTTTTTAATGAGTACCACATTTCTTGGGGATAAACTCCGCAGTAGAAAGAAGGGAAGAAGCCGGGCGTGGTGGCGCACGCTTGTCATCCCCGCGCTTGGGAGGCGGAGACAGGAGGATCGCGCAGGTTCGAAGCCAGCCGCGCGCGCTGGCTTAGGAGACCCTGTTTCCAAATAAAAATATAAAAAATAGGTCTGGGAGTGTAGCCCGGAGGTAGAAGGGCTTCCAGGAACCCCAGTACCACCAAAAAAAAAAAAAAAAAAAAAAAAAAAAGAATGAAATCACTTTATTCCTACAGTGATAAATTGGAGAGTTTTTACTCTTTTGGGGGACCCTCTCTGTGGAAGGAGAATATATCTTTGCCATATTGTATGTGGATGAATCATGAGACCACGTGATATACTTTGGCCAATGAATTGTGAATGAAAGACAATTTCTATCAGAATCCCTGAGAACCAGCATGGGGCCACCATGGCACTTTTTTTTTTTTTTTTTTGGTGGTACTGGGGTTCCTGGAAGCCCTTCTACCTCCGGGCTACACTCCCAGACCTATTTTTACATTTTTTTCTTTTTAATTTGGAAACAGGGTCTCCTAAGCCAGCGCTCGCGGCTGGCTTCGAACCTGCGGGATCCTCCTGTCTCTGCCTCCCAAGTGCGGGGATTACAAGCGTGCGCCACCACACCCGGCTCACCATGGGCACTTTTCACTGTGCCACCTGACTGGGAATGGTCCAGATAGAAGCTCCTCTGTTAGCTGGGAGGCGAGGGAAGAGGAGCAAACACAAAGTAGACTATAGCCACAGTTGACATGGTACATGAGCAAGAAACTCAGCTTTATTATGTGAACCCTTGAGACCTGATGGCCATTTATTACTGTGATATAACCTAGGGCATCTTGATTCATGCAGAATGCATGCTGGAGAAAGTAGAAAGAATCCAATTTCAAATCCTGACTCTGCCATTTAACAGTGAAGTAGTCTTGGACATTTCTAAAATACTGAAGACGTTTACAATACAAACCTGTTTCCTCTTGTGAGAAATGGTTCTAGCCATTGCCTTCTTGATGTCAAGGGGTGATAGGGGGCTAACATGAAATAATTTACATTACAGTTCACTGTAAAGGAACATGTCCTATCTAAAGTTAAGGCACTATTAGAGTTGGATTTTTTTTCTCTTATAGTGAATTGTAAGCACACCCAGGAGTATTCGACTTTAGAACTACACCTTCAGCTTTTTTTTTTTTCATTTTGAAACAGGGTCTTGCTAAGTTATGGAAAGTCTCTCTAAACTGCTGAGGCTGGCCTTGAAGCTGAGATCTTCCTGTCTCAGCCTCCCAAGTACTGAGATTACAGGTGACATCACGAGGCCCAGCTGATCCTCACTTCTACTTAACTTTCTAGTAAACAGATATTCTGCAGTGTATTGTTGTAAAACAGTCTATCAACACTATTCACATACACTATCCAGAGAATGGCACTTCTGGCTGTAGAGTGCCATTCTTTTTTTTTCCCCTCTGTGCTATTGGGGGATGGAACCCAGGGACCTTCTACCTCCAGGCTATACTCCCAGATCTATTTTATATTTTATTTGGAATCGGGTCTCACTAAGTTGCTGAGAGCCTCACTAAGTAGGTGAGGCTGGCTTTGAACCTGTGCGATCCTCCTGTCTCAGCCTCCCAAGTACTGGGATTACAAGGGTGCGCCGCCACGCCCAGCTTGAGTGCCATTCTTTTTAAACCTCCAGCTCTGAGATGGACACAACACACGTGGGTTAATGCTGACACACGTGGACGTCTGCCTGGTTATGCCAATCAGCCCAATTATCTTTTCTGAGCCTCAAACATCTTAGGTTCTGATCAAATTGATTTTACATTCTGAGGGAACATTATAAATGATAGAGAATACTGACATTATTTTTGTTAGGAAGAATGGGGTAGCACAAAAGGCATTAGCTTAAGAATCAGACAAACTTGGCAGATAAGAGTCATTCAGTAAGTATTTGTTGAATAAATGGATAATTCAGCTCAAATCTCATCAGTGAGTTCTAGCTATGTTATATTGTACAGGATACTTAACTTCTCTGAACTCGATTGCTTTACTTTTTATTTTCTTTTTGTGTTACTGTGTATTGGATGAGCCTAAGGTCATTCTATCTTCGAATTACATCCCAGTCTTTTTTGTTTGTTTTGAAACAGGGTCTCACTAGGTTGCTGGGAGTCTCCTTAAGTCTCTGAGGCTAGCCTCAAACCTGCGATCTTCCTGTCAACCTCTCAAGTACAGGGATTACAGATTGTGCACCACCATGCCCAGCTCTAATTTCCTCACATGTAGCAAATCAAATAATCTCTACCTCACAAGGCTTTTAAAAAGAGGATTAATGAAACAGTAGATGGCCAAAGCTGATAAAAGTGTCCAGTGAAGATCGAATAAGTGAGGCTTTGGTTTATTAGCCATGTTATATCCTGACAAAAGTGGCCAGTCCATTAAAAAAAAAAAAAAAAAAAAAAAGACCGGGCTTGGAGCTTGTTCACAGGGCCACATTAATGAGGACTCTAGATGCCTTCTGAAAAAAATTAATAGCAATAAGACCACAATTTTTTTGGGGTCACAGAAGCAATTCCATATGAAAGTATGGAAGAAAGCATTTAAAATGCTTTTTATGGTCAAAAGCTTCCAGGGTTCTGCCTGGGAAAAGCTTTCCTAACAAAAGGAACTATACCATCTCCTACTGCCCAGTTTCTAGGGTGGTTTTCCACCTCTTCTTAAACATACTGCCATCCTCTTTTAGACGAGCCTGCATCCGCCTCGTTAACATATTCGCAGGTGCTTCAGAGACCCTTTTGCAGATTCTTCTCGGTATCAAACTTAGGAATTCCTCTGAGCAACAATAAGGGAGATAGCAAACTTTTAAGCGATTTGCACCAACACAAGGACAAGGGAAACAGCTTTGTTGGGCTGAAAGCCTGCGTTTGCCCAGGTACTTATGGTTTGGTTGAATCCTCACACAGCCCTGTGAGCTAAGGGGCTTAACATATTTATTCTTACAGTGGTGATTTTAAAGTGAAGATGCTCAGGGACAAAGATGTCTAGGAATTTGCCCAAGGTCACAAAAGCTGTAAAGCGGTGCCTCTGGGAATGGAAGGTTTCATTCCGAGTCATGTTCATGTCTTCACATTACCCTGCCTGCCTCCCAATTTCCTGCACTCCCTCCCTGCAGGATGCAACAGGGAAGTCTGAGAGCTGGATGTGCTGTGGAGTGGGCCCTGGAGCAGGGGGACCTGGGTTCTCACACTGATAATGTCATTTACTAATTATGTGGCCTTGGGCAGATTACTTATCATCTCAGAGCCTCAAGTGCCTCATTAGTAAAAAGAGAAAAAGCCCCCCTTTCAGGCTGCCAAATCAGAGGCAATGTATGCAGAGTGCCTGTCATAGGGGAGTCCTTCCATTAATGTGGGTTACTGATGTTATTATTATTGTTATCCTCAATAGAGAACCCCTGAATAGGATGAATTCCACAGAGCTGCACTTGATGAGTGTTCAGTAAGCATTACAGATATGTATATTTGGAGGAAAATACCAAGGGGAGATTGCTTCATGCTAGAATAACTAGGACCAGACAGAAGCCAAGAGAGTCACTAGGTTATAAAGTACATCAGGGTTGGAATGAAGCCGGCTTCTCTTTTCTTTACCATCGTTTTCCCAGGACCTAGGATAAGGGGAAGCACAGAGTTGGTGTTAGATTAAAGTGTTCTGATTGAATAAGCTAAGTTGATCATTAAAAGAGATTCTGAAGGGCAAAAGCAAAAGTAAATTTAAAGAAATGTGAGGTGGTAAGAAAATGTAGCATTTAAGGAGAAAGAAAGTGAAATGAGCTGGCTGGAGAAAAGATATGTTTGGATGAATAAATTAAAAAGCCATAGAAAATGGGAGTCTTAAATACAGTATGAAAAGCCGGGCATGGTGGCACACACTTGTAATCCCAGTTCTTGGGAGGCTGAGACAGGAGGATCACGGGTTTGCAGCCAATGGGTACCTAGTGTTGCAGAGAATTGGAAGAAAAGCTGATTCAATAATCAGGCGATAACTAACATATCACCTCATCATTTGTTGTGGGGATTAAGTAAAATATTATATGTGTGCCTGTCACATAGTAGGTGCTCATTAAATTAGTGATGACTAACTTCACTTTATTATTATTATCATTTTTTGTGGTACTGAGGTTGGATCCTGGGGCATTCTACCTCTGAACAACACCCCTAGCCCTATTTTATTCTTATTTGAAACAGGCTCTCACTAAGTTGTTGAAACTGGCCACGAACCTGTGATCCTCTTGTCTCAAGTACTGGGATTACAGGCTTGTGCCACCATGTCCTGTGCCTAATTTCCCATCATTATTTATCACTTTGTGACGTTCCAGTGAGTGATGATAGCAGAAGCCATTCTGTGGAGGTAGGAGCATCAGATCAGAGAGATGGTAGATGTCGCCATTTGTCAAGAACCCGTAGGTATAAAGCAGTGTCCAGGGTCTCCAGCGGGCCCAGAAACAGAAGCTCCTAAGTCCTCCCACTGCTTACTGTAACACTGAATGTCCTGCAAGGGTCTTATTGCCAGGTGTAGAGTTCAAGGTCTAAGTAGTTTTTTAAGGCGATCTTGGGGACTCCTTCCCACAACATGTCTTGATCCCAGATTTTCTCCTGCACCCAAATGCCATCCAGGTGATAAAAAGGTAGCAGGGATATTTAGGTTCTGCCTTTTTATGAAAATGTGACTGGATCCCCTAATGATCTATTTGAAATGATGTGATTGGACTAGAATTCACATTTATTTTTTCCCTGTTTCTGACAGGTCTTGTGAAGAGAAACAGAAAAGTTTAGAACAAACGCTCTCTACCTGAGTATTGTGTTAGCAATTGTAAGACCCCACTTGAGTAACTGTAGTTCAAGGTGGGAGGTGAGTGACGCCGAACGCGTAGATGTTGTGGGAATTCAAAGGAATCATTTTAGTGAGTTCAGAAAAGGTTTTGTGAAGGACGCAGAACTGGAGCTGTTCTTTTCTCCAAATTAAATTTAAAACATACAGAAAAACAAAATCATAAAGTGAATAACCGCCTGACATTCAGTGAGATCCAATGTACAGTGATCTCTTGGTATATTTGCTTTTTTTCTACATGCGTACATATATATTTTTGTATGTCATTTAGATCATATATATTTTTGGGGGACCATTTGACAGCAAATTGCAGACTTCATGATACTTTGTTTTGAAAGACTTCAGAGAGCAGCTTTTGTGAATGAGAGATTTCTCCCACATAATCCTAACATAATGATCATTATTACCAAAGAAAATTAAGGAATCAATTTTGGAGAAAAGGTAGATAATATTTGAATATTTTGCTGGTTTTTTTTTTTTTTATGTGTGTGTGAGCATGAGTGTGTGGTACTAGGGCTTGAATTCAGGAGTGTTCTACCACTGAGCTAAACATTGTCTCTTCCAGGCCATTTTATTTTTTATTTTGAAACAGGGTCTCCCTAGGTTGTCGAGTCTCGCTAAGTTGCTGAAGCTGGCCTCAAACCTGTGCTACTTCTGTCTCAGCCTCCCAAGTATTTGGAATACGGGCGTGTGCCACCACCACGCCCGGCCGGCTTAATGTTTGGATTTTTGATGACCAGCTGAAGTGCCTTTTGGGCAGAGGACAAAAGGCAAGCTGGAACATAGCTCTAGTGGCCAATTTTTTCCCCCTCTGTTTGATGGGAAACCACTCACTTCTAGACCAGAAAGCTGAAGTGATTTGCTAACAGCCACAGAGGTGGTTTGGGAAAAGCTGGAGCCAGAAACCTGATTCCTTGTTCATTGCTCCCACTCCTCTTCCTGGCACAGTGCTCACTTCAGAACCCAACACTCTTGGTTTTCCCCAGAGGCACCTTGAACTCAACTCAGTGAAAAAAAAAATGGTCCTATACAACCTTCCATAAGGATTTATGAGACCTTGCCAGTCTAAATCCTGCCAGTTTTCTGTAAGATCGAGCTTTCAACAGGTGGACGGAAAGAAGGAGGAGGGGGGACAAACTGCTCATTATGTCATGGAAAAAGCCAGGCACAACATTCCAGGTCCCCAGAGAAAAAGCAGCACCGTGGCTGGGCTGGCATCCAGGGTCTTACCCTGTGGCCTGGGCACCCCACCTTCTGTCCTGTTCTGCTTCCCACAGCAAGAGAGGAGGAAGCGGCTGAGTGGAGATTCCTGGGCTCTGAATCAGGACGTTGCAGGCTGGGCTGACTCTACTTCTGACTGTCCCCCGTGTGACTTTGCTCCCTAGGGGATATTAGCCATGTCTGGAGAACTTTAGGTTGTCACATCTGGGGGCTGCCAGTGGCATCTACTTGGTAGAGGCCAGGGAGGCTGCTAAACATTCTGCCTTACACAGGACAGACCCCAGTCCAGAGGATCACTCAGTCTAAAACATCAGTAGCACACTCTGTTTTAGACAAATTGATTGTATTCTTTAAGCGTTAAATGTCTTCACTTTGGGGGCAGGGACATGGAGCTGGCTCAATGGTTTTAAGACTTGAGAGTGCTTCTGAAATTCCTTGTGATGCTTGTTTAAACATGCACATTTCTGGCTCCATCTTCAGAGATTCCATACATGGCACACAGAGTTCATACCTTAAGAAATTATGCCCTGGACTGTTTCTGGGGTTTTTCTTAGCCCTTCTGCTTTTTTTTTTTAAATTCTGAAAATGCTGATGCATAACAAATGTACTTAGAGTTCCTTGCCTGAATGTGGGACAAATATGGAAAAAGGAAATGAAAATCATCCTTAGAACTGTACACATACATGTACCGCATTCCTTTGGGCCCCACAGAGTGGTCGGGTTTGGATGTGGTGAGACTTGGGGTTACGTTCCCTTTGCTCTTGCTTTGAAGACTGTGTACCCACCAACATCTGGTGTGGGCCTGCAGCAGCGCCAGTTATTCTGAAACACCTGGTGTGACAGAATACCAGGGCACAACTGACACTCTGGCCAATTCAAGTGTCTACTCTCTGAGCATCTATCTTCTCAGAGGTACTTTGCCACGTCATCTGACATAAAATAAGTATCTATGGTACTATCAAAGAGGGTGTAGACATGCTTGTTTATCATCAGGTTTGGAAGGGAGAAGAAGAAATTCTTTTGAATCATGTGTTATTTTGGGAGAAGGGCAAGGTTTGGGTGTGTGGCTACTGTTGACAAAACCATGACTCCATGGCTATTCATCTCTGAGCATCATCTGTGACTCAGATCAGGTGCTAAAGTGACATCACTTTGGTCTCAAAGAGCCCTCCCTACAAGGAAAAGATGATTTTTATCATTTTTCATATGAAGAAACTGAGGTTCAGAGATATTTAATAACTTGTTGGTGAATGGCAAAGTTTACCTACCAACTCAGATGGATTCCAAAACTCATCCTCTGTCATTCTTGCCTAATGGCTCCTGTGAGGGTCAGAATTGAGCCTGGAAGGGCAGAGAGAGGAAAAGTAGAGGGTACCAGACCTAAATAAATGCACGTGTGGCTTGTCCCCAAATATCTATGTCTATTTCAATACTTATTTCTTTATTCCCTAAGTATCTAAATATTTTCTCTAAAACTAGGTGTGTGTGTGTGTGTGTGTGTGTGTGTGTGTGTGTGTGTGTGTGTGATATTAGGGATTGAAGCCAGGGGCATTTAATCTCCAACCCCTGGCCCTATTTTTTTTTTTTTTTTGAAACAGGCTTTCACTAAGTTGCTGAGGCTGGCTTTGAATCTGTTATCTTCATGTCTCAGCCTCTCAAGTACTGGGTTTATAGGCATGTACCACCATGCCTAATATTAATATCTTCTAATGAAGTAAGATTTAAAAAATACTTTTATATATATGCATTTTTTAGCATTTGCATAAAAAAACTACTGAGTTAGCATCTCTAGATATAGGGCTTAGGGTTTTGTTGTTATTTTTGTTGTTCTGTCAGTCTCCAAAATGTCCATCAATAATATATATACATATATATACACATATATACACATATATACACATATACACACATATTTTATATATATATATATATATATATATATATATATATATATATATATATATCTCAACCAAAAATATATATCTCCTATTGATGGAGAATCATACATATGTATTATCTTTGGTTGAGTTTTTTTTTTCTCTAAAAGGCTTTGATGGAAATGCAAACATGTTTTCTGGAAGTGGTGATGCAGCCAGTCACTACCTCTGTCATGTACTGTGTGGGCAGGTGTCAGATTATGTCTGTGGAAGAGAAACCTGGAGTAGCTATGAGTTGATATAAAGTTACATTTAGGAGAAGTTTGCCCATCCCACTCAAAGCTTGGTGAAGAGACGTAGGTATATAGGTGGGTCCTTCAGCCAGAACTTCTAAGTAATCCCTTAGAATTTTTGATACTAAGAAAATGGGGAATGGGTTTTCGAAGAGTTCAGTATCAAAAAAAGGGGTTGATTAAAAGAAGATGCCAAAGGTGAATTTTATTTTACTCAAATAAGTCGATGGCAAGAATATTACTGTATGTTTTAAAGAGATTTCACACTGAGTTATTATTTTATCTACAACTTATTAGATATGTTTTTAAAAGAAATGAAATCAGAGTTTTTAATATGACTTTTCCACTGGAAGAATAATATCACAGAATGATCTTTCTGTTTGCAACTAAGTGTGTGTTCACAGTTGGCTACAGCATAATTCCTAGCTAAAACAACGAGTGCTGGATCTTTGTTATTTTTTTCTAGCAATCTTTAAATTGATGGTTAATTTCTTTCTGCCTTTAGGTTCTCTACTCTTTGTTCATATTTCTGTAATAGCACTGACCATATGCTATTATTGAAACCTGTCTGCTATGCATTTGCTCCATTATACAGTAAGAAGATATAAAGGAACAGAAATGGGTCCTATTCATTTTTGCATGTCTCCTGACTAACACGAAGCCAGCATTAATACATGCATCAAATGAATAAGTAAATAGATTTTCTTTTCAATATAAGGCTAGTCTTGTGTTGACAGGCTTTCATTAGCCACAGACTTACTATAAACAAATCAAAATATTTTCTTTTTGTTCTGGAGTTAATGCTATTGATCTGATGTTGGTATGAAATGAAAACATGAATTGGGCAACTTACTAGAAAAATTTTGGAAGAGATCACACCACATATCTTACCCAAGTTTCTTGTAGTTAGTCACATGTATTTCAATTGTTTGTTTTGATTTCACAGCACTTGGAATGGATTGAACCCAGGGCTTCACACATGCTAGGTGAGTATTCTGCCACTGAGCTACATACTCATTCTTGTTTATTTTATTTAGAGACAGGGTTTTGTTCTCCAGGCTGACCTCAAACTTGTGATCTGCTGGCCTCAGTCTCTCAAATAGCTGAGATTACAGGTGTGTCCCTTCATGCCAGGCCTGGTCAGTGCCTTTCTTTCTTTCTTTCTCTCTCTTTCCTTCTTTCTTTCTTTCTTTCTTTCCTTCCTTCCTTCCTTCCTTCCTTCCTTCCTTCCTTCCTTCCTTCCTTCCTTCTTCCTTCCTTCCTTCCTTTTTTTTCTGTACTAGAAATTAAACTCAGGGACATTCTACCTCTGAGCTACATGCCCAGGGCTATTTTTTATTCTTTATTTGGAAACAGGTGCTCACTAAGTTGTAGAAGGCCTCACTAAGTAGCTGAGGCTGGTCATAATCCTGCGATCCTCCTGTCACAGCCCCTGGGTTCAATTTCTAGTATCACACAAACACACAAATAAGAAAACAAACAAACAACAACCCTGTTTTTAAAGGACATTTGGAGTCACAAAGGTAGAAACAGGGCAGTAAGCCAGGGAGTCAGAGTGATCTGGGCACACCAACATTTATAGTTTCACCACAGGTGTAGTTTCAAAGAAACTTTGCTATCTAGCATCCCTTCTCCCTCAATCTATGGAAAGAAAAATAAGATATGCATGTATGTATGTATGTATGTATGCACGTATGTATGTATATTCGGGATTGAACCCAGGGACATTCTATCTCCAAGTTACTTCCCAGATCTTTTTTATTTATTTATTTTTTTTGAAAAAGGGTCTCACTAGGTTGCTAAGAGTCTCTCTACCTTGCTAAGGCTAGCCTTGAACTGAGGACACAGTAGTATCTTTCCATATCAGGCTCCCAAGTACTGTGACTACATGTATGTACCACCATGCCTGGTTAAAAATTAGCTATTTATAACTTATTAAACTACAAAGTAAATTTAGCCAAAGTTTGATGCACTCTATGGTTATTATTCTTAAGAAAATCTTCCCTTCTTCCAAGCATCAGTTTAAACCAATTCCTTGTTAGGATTTTGATAGAAATATTTAGATTTAGATGTTTATTAGGCTGGTACACAGACAGTATCCTATTTCAAGATACCATCTTCTTTTACTTGAACCTTGAAAAACCTCCTCACTAGAGTCTCTTTGTCCAATAAATGCATTGCCTTCAATGTAGCCAGGGCCATTTCTACAACATAATCTGACTCTGACTAGTTTCCTGCTTGTGGTTCTCCAATACCTTTAGTATAAAGTCTGCTAATCCTTACATTGCTTAGCAGCAACATTGACACTGATGATCCCCAAATGACCCATGTGCTCCCTACAGTTTCCAGCATCCCTTGCACTTGGTTGTGTCTTTGTGGCTGGATCTAGCCAGCATGGAATGAATGTGTCACTTTGGGTCCAAAGCATGTATAAGCGGTAGTGTGCCACTTCCACACTCTCTCTTCACCTGCTGTGGTGACCCTGAAAGCCACATGGATACATGGCAACAACAAAAGATAGTGGCGCACTGGGTGTCTTAGTTACCCCACGGAGAACTGCCTGGGAATGTCACCTAATCTGCATTAGAATTTATCTGACTGAGAAATAAATCATGCTTGGTTAAAACACAAAGGTCTGGAGTTCCATGTCTGCAGTGCAGCCTGGTTTACATGTATAATGCACATGGCTTGCACAGCCCGGTGGGCTCTGACTCCAGCTCAGCTCTCCAGTTGGTTCATGCTCCAGACACATGAGATATTCTCACTTCCTACAACGTGTCCTGCTTTCTCTTGTCTTTGGTTATTTCCCACTTGCTGGACAATGTCTATCTCTTCCTCCTCCTGCTTCTGCTTCTAGCACATGCTCTTTGGCTAAATCTGATTCATCTTTTAGGTCACAACCCAACCATAACTTCCTCTGGGAAGCCCCCCTAAGGACTCTCTTTCATAGTGTCTCATCATCCTGGTCATTATAGGGCACTGCAACTGTATCTAAACAAATCAGTCTGACCTGCTACTCTATCAGCTTTTCCAGGGGCCAGACAATATCTTCATTGTGTGTTGCTAGCTACCCAGCTGCTATCACAGTGCTGACATTTAGTAAGGACTTAATAAAGATTTATTGAATGATGGAATGACTAAGTACATCAATGATTAATAGGAGCTAAATAATGTGAATGGGATAGACATTACAAAACAGGAGAGATGGAGTAATCTATAGGAACCAATAGGTGTGGTTGGTATGTTAGACAGCTTTGCATTACTATGACAATACCTTGGATAACTTAGAAGAGGAGGAAAGGTTTATTTTGGCTCATGGTTTTAGAGAGTTCAGTCCATAGTTGGGTGGCTTCATTGCTTTAAGGACTGGGTTGAGGCAGAAATATCCTGGTGGAAGAATATGGTGGAGAAAATATCAGCTCATGACAGTCAGGAAGCAGAAAGAAAAGAAGAGACCTGAAAACAAGATACATTGTCCAAGGGTACAGCCCAAGGACACACTCCCTTCAGCTAGCTCCCACCTCCTGCAATTTCAACCTCCTTTTGATAGTCTATTCAGCTATGAGTCATCCACTGGTGAGGTCTGAACACTCGTTCACTGGAAACCATGCCTTTTACACATGAGCTGTGTCAAATCTGAGGACATTCCAGATAAAAATGACAATTAGCTAAGGTCAGTAGCATCCTGGGCACCATGTAAAGTATGGATGGTGGCTGGACCTTCCCATCTATCACCTGTCAGATGACCTAAATTACTTGATGAAGATCAAGTCTTTCCTCTTTAAGAGTCTTTCTGGATTTCTACTGCATGTGGGGGTAAAGTGCAAATATATTGGCATTGAAATTTAAGTCAGTTAAAGTCTGGATCCCGCCTTTTCTCATCCCTACCAACTTCTTTATCCATCCCTATGCATGCTCTGCTAAAATCAAAGCACAATTTTTGTTTTGGTACTGGGGATTGAGTCTGGGAGTGTTCTACCTCTGAGATACATCACCAAAATTATAATTAAAATATATAATTTTAATTTTGAAACAGGGTCTTTCTAAATTTCTGAGGCAGGCCTCAAATCTGGAATCCTTCTGCCTCAGCCTTCCAAGTACTGAGATTAGGCCTGCACCACCATGCCCAACTTCAATTCAAATGCTTTGAGTGCGCTGAAATAGTGAGTGGTGCTATCACCTTTCTAAGTCTTACTTGTATTTTAAGACTCAACCTAAATGTTAGCTCTTCTGTGAAGACCTTTCAAATCCCTGGGGCTAGGGGCCTGGCATGCGGGTTCTAGTGAGCCTTGTTCATAGTCTGTATTATGTAGCAGGTGGAGCAGAATAATTTGTTTTCATGTGTCTTTCTCTCATTGAGAAGTGAGCTCCTCTGGGTAGAGGCTAGAAGTAACCTGCCCACCTTTTCTTCCCGGTGATAGTACTTAGCAGAAAGAGAAGCTCCGAGAGCAAAGGCTTGTTGAGTGAATGCTTGTTGATTGCATGAATAAATGAACAGCCTTCACAGAAACAACGCGGGACTAGTACAATGGATGTAATGCCTAGTTTCGCTCTTTGTTTTTAAGTATTTGTTTTTTTTCTCAAATGAGTATATAGGCGATGGAATGTAAAAAATGTTCTTTTTTTGTTTTAAAAATGTATTTTTTCACTTTCACTATTCCGTTTGGGACTGCATAGGTTTCAAAGTGCTATATAAAATGAATGTTGCATTTTATATTCCATGGCTATTTATGGTTTGGTAACAAAAATCTCTATTCAGAAAACATATGCTTTTGATTACTGTCAAGTAGAAATAGCTTTTTCTAATTTTCTGAAAATTCATGTTCTGTTTAAAAGAGCACCAAGCACAGTCTGAATGTATGGCATTTTCAATATGATCCACATTAAAAAAAATAATCTGAGATTTTCTTCTAGAAGTTTCTTTCCTTTTTCGGACATATAGAGTTAACACTTTCTCCATGTTGAAGATAGAGGGAGTTTAATTCACATTGATTTTTTTCCTTATAATTTTAGGTGCTCTATGAATTAATTTTTTTTTTTTTTTTTGTACAGACATTCAGCCGTGAGGACCGGGGAAATTCCATTCTTCCTTCCTCATTGAGTATGCTATGGTGCTATGCTATTGGTTTTGACAACTCTCCAAGATTGTGTTACTGGCCCAGGATTTTAGGCTGATAAGAATTCACACGTCATTCAGAAGGAGTGGGTTGATTCTTAAGAACCTACTGGAATGCTTACCTAAATACCCAGTCCCAGTTTTCAGTTGTTTGGTTCACATATGGGCCTGTCTCATGTTCCTGTTGACTCGGCTGGTGAATTACTCTCTGGCCCCACTCTACCCCTTAAAATCCAGGAAGGTTTTAAAGAGTAACTGTTTAAGCCTTAACAGACCAGGGAAAAAAAATCCATGGATTGAGGTACACCATGGGTAAAATAGAATCTTTAATTAGAGGATTGGGCTTGAAAATTTTTGAAGATTCACACTTCTTTTTTTTCCTTGGTGGTACTGGGGTTCCTGGAAACCCTTCTAGATACCCATTTTTATATTGTTATTTGGAAACACTCCTAGATACCCATTTTTATATTTTTATTTGGAAACAGGGTCTCCAGCTAATGAGGATGGCTTCGAACCTGCGCGATCCTCCTGTCTCTGTCTCCCAAATGCAGGGATTATAAGCGTGGGCCACCACACCCGGGGAAGATTTACACTTCTTTCAGATCAGTCCAGGGTTTATTTGGATCATCATGAAATGAACATACAGATGTCAGTAAGGGCAGAAGGTTGCTTTTTTTCATTGTGTGTGGTCTAGAACTGTCAACCCTGACATATTCCACTTTAACACTGCTGGAGAGTCCTAACATAACCTCCATGACTGTCAAAAACAATTTGTGTGTGTGTGTGTGTGTGTGTGTGTGTGTGTGTGTGCATGCTTGTAGTTTCTTACATATGTATTTTCATTCCATGGTGACAATTGTGTTTTGGCTTAAAGGTGCAAAGTTCTGTTTCTCCTCTGTCAGTGACTATGGGTTTTGTTGAACTCAGCAGGCCTTTTGTCTAATGCACTGACACCTTAATGAAAAACAAAAGGTAGATTCATCAAAAGAGACAAGATTACTTGAATCATAAATGGAGACCATCAGGGAGGCTAGCAACAATAATAATAATAAATTGCAGCTATTGTCCACAGAAACTTGCTTTTCTAAGGTACTTTTGATAATTACCTGTCAATGTTTCAGTTTCAACACCCGCTCCTTGAATTGATGGAGCCTATTTATATCACATGAAATTCTTGTGTTTGCCTCTTGAAGTGCATTCTGTTCCCAGGCATGAATAGGGCAGGGATTATTTTATTTTTCTAGGAGGGGAAAGAGGCATTGTTGAATTGGATACACGTAAGCACTGCTTTTTCGTGGAAGGGAAGCAGAACAACAAAGAAACACCAACCCTCACAGGGAAGCAAAGAGAATGGTAGCTTGGATGTTTGGCGGTGAATTATGCTTGTCTCTCCAGCAGATCGGCACTTGTTCTCCTCCCTAAAGTTGCCTAACTCGGGTAATGTCCAGCTTGCTATATCTGTCAGGTGACGTGTTAGATGAAATACCAGCACAAAGAACAATAGGGAAGATGGGAAAAAGAGAGGCAGCAAAATCTATCAGGTGTATAGAGACTTCAGAGATTAAAATTTGTCTTTAAAGGACAGGCTAATCGAATGATTATATATTTAGTAAGATTACAAGGATCTAAAAGGACTCTCTGTCCTATCAGTTCCGCTCGTCTCAATGGTTTAATTCATAGCTATAGAAGTGGAGGGCTTAGCCGCACAGCACCATGTGGCAGAGAACTCCTGCATTTCCATCAGAGGGGGGTACAAGGCCGGGCGTGGTGGCGCACGCTTGTAATCCCCGTGCTTGGGAGGCTGAGACAGGAGGATGACACAGGTTCAAAGCCAGTCTCAGCTACTTAGTGAGGCTCTCAGCAACTCAGTGAGACCCTGTTTCCAAATAAAATATAAAAAAGGTCTGGGAGTATAGCCTGGAAGTAGAAAGTATCTGGTTTCCACCCCCAGTGCCACCAAAAAACCCCCCCAAAAACAAAAACAAAAACAAAAACAAAAAAACACAGGGGGGTACAAATCAGCAGATATGTGTCCTGGTACCAGTTGATCTACTACGTGACTGGAGAAACTTGATTGTCTGCTCTGTGACTCAGTATACATATTTATTAAGAAAGCCGGGTTAGATTCTATCTAGCACCAAAATGTAATTTAAAAAAATCTTGATATCCCTAACTCTTAACACAGTGTCTAACACAACAATGGTGCCAATTAGTATTGATTGAGTGAATAAACAAGTGGATGTTTCTCTTAGACATTATTTACCTGTGCAAGTCCCATGGTCAGTCTATTAGATGGATGATCTTTCAGAATCGCAAGGCAATTATCTGGACATGGTATCACAACTATTAAATGCATAGTAACTGCTCTCTTACTCTGTGTGAAAAGAAGCCTCTAAGGTGGACTCCAGTGACCATCGCCTCCTGACATTCACGCTCTTGTGTAATCACTTTACCTTGAGTGTGGGTGAGAAATACCAACTCACTTCCAATGTGGTACAGGAAAAGTGACAGTTGTCACTTAGGAGATTAGGTTATAAGACTGTGCTTCCAATTTGTTCTTTCTCATTCTCAATCTTTGCTCTGGGGGAAGCCAGCTACTATGCTAATTGCACATAGCCATCACTAAAACTGCCATTTATTTATCCCTTTGTTTATAATTTCTTCATTTACGGGTGCCAATAATGTGAGCCCATCCTTCCTGACTCAGCAGAGACAGAGCTCATGAAGCGGGCCTGCAGGATGAGCGCAGGCTGCAACCTTCCACTTTCTTGTTGCACGTAGGCTGCCTGCCAGAAGGGTTTCAGTGCTCCCATTCCATTCAACAATCTTGGATCTCAGGAGTTCAACTCAGATGCAGAGTCTCATTTTCAGAGGTGTTGCCTTTGCATAATTTTATGTTGGGTATATCAATAGTTCAGGTAAGTCAAATAAGTTTGTGGCTCTGCAGAAATAAAGACTGTTCCCTTTCCCCAGGGTCCCATCCTCCTATGTTATAACCATCATTTGGGCTCTGATTCTTTCTTGGACCTCCTTACCATATTGCATCTTATGCTTAAAAACAATTTAGAAATCCAGCACTACCCCTACTGGGTTTGGGTATCCAAAAGTAATGAAATCAGTTTGTCTAAGAGACATCTGCATTTTCATTTATTGGAGCACTATTCACAATAGCCAAAATATAGAATTAACTATAGTGCCACTAACAGGGGAATAAATAAAATATCATATAGTATATACATTCAACCACAGTGTGCATATATCTACATATATTCACAAGATAAATATATGCATATACTCTATGTGTGTGCCATACAGTATAAATATTTAACAATGAAAAGAAGGAAATCTTGTCTTTTGTAGCAACATAGATGCACCTGGAAGAGCATCTATAATGTGAAGTAAATATTATAGTGATATATAACTTAAAGTGAAATAAGCCAGGCACCAAAAGACAAAACACAACCTCATTTCAGATGTGCAGTCTCATATGGTCCTTTTTCTAACCAGTAGATGCCTGATCCAGGTATTGTAGTAAGAGGGTGAATTGTGTACCTTTAGATTGTAGGATGATTCCATTCTACTCAAACCATATGATAGCTAAGCATGATCAGGGTGTGTATGGCCGGCACAAGAACAGTTTTCATCTCTTGAAGAAATACACACACACACACACACACACACATATACACACACACATATAACACAGACACACACACACACATATATATATATATACACACACATATATAACACACACATATATGTGTATATATATATATATATATATATATATATATATATATACATGTGTGTGTGTGTGTGTGTGTGTGTGTGTTTGTTTGTTTTGAAATAAGCCAGGCACCAAAAGGCAAATACACAGGATCTCATTTCATATGTGTAGTAAGAAAGAGTTGACCTAGAAGAGAGCGAAATGGTGCTTACCAGAAGCTTGGAAGTTTAGGGAAGAATGGGAAAGAGGAGATGTTGGTTAATTTAGGCAGAAGAGATGTTGGTTAAAAGTTATATAATTAGGGTTAAATAGGAGGGTCAAGTTCAAGAGAGCTACTGTACAACAGAGTGACTACAGAGAAGTGACAATATAAAGTATTCTTGAACAATGCACAGGGACTGGTTACCAAATGTTCACATCATCACAAGATGATAATGCATGAGCTAGACTTAATCATTCCACGATGTACATATACTTCAAAACATGTCGTGCGTGACAAATCCATACAATTTTACATGTCAACCAAAAGAAAATTGAAAACGGGAAAGAAAGAACTATGGCTCTGCCCTCATTTCCTGCCCCACCTCTGTGTGCCTTCTTAGGAGCACCAGGCTTTAGCTACCAGCGATGGTGGTGGTGAAGGGAGGCGCGACAGCCGCAGGTGACTTGACTCAAATCCGTCTTTTGTACCATCCAGTGCTCAAGACACCACCATCTCCTGCTTGGCCAGCTGTAGTAACCTTTTAACTAGCCTCTGTGTTTTCTTACCCACCACCAATTTTCTTTCCATGCAGTGGGCAGAATAATCATTTGATTGATTTACTACTTTTTAAAAGTAAAAAAAAAAAACCAAACAAGAATACATGAATATAGTTTTTTAAAAAGAAGACAGTTCAGAAGTACACATACTGAAAAATAAGTTTCTCTCCTAGGACAGCACTTTTAGTCCCCAGGGCTCTCTTCCTATATGCTTGTATTTATTTTCAGAAATAGTCTCTGTCTGTACATATAAAGATAAACACATGTGTCTTTTTGGTCAATTTTTTCCTATGCATGGATGCTTTTACTATACACCTTTGATCATAATATACAATAGAGCTCTCCATTAACCTTAGGGTAATGCCCTACATTCCCTCCCATGATATAGAAATTTATTTAGGAAAGTAAAAAATGCACATTCAAGGGAGAATGAAGCCTACCTTGAAAGTGAGAGAATCCCTTTGGGAGTGCAAGGTTCTTCTCTTATAGGAGACTTTTGTGAGGGGTAGGAATGTCCACAATTTTTTAACATGACTTCAAAATTCCTCTGGGATTCTTCCACCTCTAATCTAGTCTCATGCCAGTTTTCTCCTTGTTTTCTATTTTTCACACTGGACTTATATTAGCTGCCCAGACATCTGCTCTTACTACCTAAGTATTTTTGCAAGTTTTTCCCACTGATCAGATCACTTTCTCTCTCTCTCTCTCTCTCTTTTTTTTTTTTTTGTGGTACTGGGGGTGGAACCCAGAGGCTTTCTACCTCCAGACCTTTTTTATATTTTATTTGGAAACAGGGTCTCACTAAGTTGCTGAAAGCCTCACTAAGTAGCTGAGGCTGGCTTCGAACCCATGTGATCCTCCTGTCTCCACCTCCCAAGCGCGGGGATTACAAGCGTGCGCCACCACGCCCGGCCACTTTCTCTTTGAGATGAAAACTGTAGTTGCCCCTCCATATACATCCTGTCCACACTTAGCTGTCATATGATTTGGGTGGAATGGACTTACCGTAGAATCTAAAGGAATACAACCCACCATCCTCACCATGATGCTTGGATCATACATCTACTGGTTAGAAAAAAAGGATTGGTTCAGAGGTGTTTTCATCAGTATAAAAGGGAACTCTCTTTTTTCTCAATTGAATAAGCAAACTGGTTGTTGTTGGTAGGCATTATCATGATAGAAACAGATTATCATCAGTATATAATTTGGAAGAACTATTAAAGTTTCTAAGTAACAAAGCCAGCACATAAATCTAACTGTGCTTGAAACCTGTTAAGATCTCCATGACCAGTAAATACCTTGTAGTGTTTTTAGCCAATTTGCATTGGGCTTTCTGAGACTTGTAGATGACTTAAAGCATCCAGATATACAACTCCCTCTTCTCACCGATCTTTTTGCATCTGCCTAGCTCTTACCAAGTCTCCAAGCCTCTTACATGTTACTTCTGCAGAGAGGCTCTCCCTGACTTTCCCAGACTAGGTTTGGTCTTCCTTTCTTTGTTTTCCTTGCAGTGAGGCTCTTTCCTCCTCACACTTGCACCATTGTGATGGATGATTATTTTTAATAGCCTCTCCCTTGGTAGATTGTAAGTCAAGTGCAGTTGGAGCCATGTCTGTCTGATTCACGGCTCTAGACCCAGGTTCTGGCATGTACCACTGCTTTTAATAACAGCTCAATAAATATTTGTTGGATGTAGAAGTGAACGAACTGTAGAATTTATTGTGGCTAACTTGATCTTGCACAGTGATTTGTAAATGAAAGCTAGTAGCTTCCATGATCCAACTTGGGAAAATTATTCCTAGTCCCTTGGATATTTTGCCAGCTCAAATTCAATTTCTCTCATTGAATCTCTTTGGAAAGGACGTGTAGGCAATAGGTAAGAGCCCCATTCCAATGCAGGTCAGAATCTTAGATCAGAAACTCGAATCCTCTTATATTACTGGGTTTTTGATTTGGGGCAAGTTACTAGAAATTATCAGTTTATTTTATTTTATTTTATTTTTTTGTGGTACTGGGTATTGAACACAGGGTAGTTCTACCGCTCAGCCACACCCCCAGCCCTATTTTATGTTTTAGTTTGAAACAGAATCTCACTAGGTTGTTGAGAGTCTTGATACATTGTCCAGGCTGGCTTGGAACCTGTGATGCTCCTGTCTCAACCTCCCTAGTACTGGGATTTCAAGTTGTCTGAATGCCTGGCAGTTTCTTTATTTTAAAAATGCAATTATAATAGTATCTGCTTCACAAGGTCATTGTGTGGATTGAATGATATAATGCATGTAATATGCCTATATCAATAATAAATACTCATGGTATTTTACATCATATAGTAAATAATATATTACATGATAATACTGTATGTGGCTATCAGTTATTATTACAATTGGATTTCTGTTTCTAGGGTTGCAAAATGAGGTTTCTCTTCACTCTGCTCCTGTGCTTTGAGGGGCTGTACTTATGAATGATTTAGCAGTTTATATAGAATTGGCAGAATGCCGGATTTTTATTTTTTCTTGATTCAGATTCTCTTGTAACCCTGTGATTTTGAGCAGCTATTGTTCTTCAAAAAATAAAGATGGATTTGAAGATGTATTCATATTGATTTATTGTTGTTTGTTGAGATGTAAATATCCCTGAACATGCCACTCTCTGGGAAAGGACGGTGCTCCTCATAGTGGGCAAAATCGCCTTGTTTCACTTTAATAACCTGCTTATTTAATAACTGGTCATGGGATTCCTTAAATGCAGTAGAAAGACTGCTATTGTCATTTGCTTGGCAATGAGCAGCCCCTTCTCTGCTCATTGTTATTAAATAGCTGCTGGCTCCTGACCTCAGGGATTGCACTGTGTTGAATGAGAAATGCACATGTCATTCCCCCACCACGTGTATACCCCAAGCCTAGGGAACAGCCACTAATGCAGTCATACCACCTATCTACTGTGTAGATAAGCAGCCCACTCCCAATATCCGATGGGCACAGATGTGAGTATTTCTTTTATAGAGATATGCTATGAACGGACATTCTGAGTTTTCAAAATTGGATGGATTAGATGAGTTAGGCTTAAATAGTTAAAAAATAATATTGCTAGCTGGGCACGGTGGTACATGCCTATGATCCCAGTAGAAGGGAGGTTGAGACAGGAGGATCACAGGATTGAAGCCAGGCTCAGAAATTTAGTGAGACCCCCAGCAACTTAATAATACTCTCTAGCTTGGAGTACAGGGTGTATCTTGGAGGTAGAATGCGCCTGGGTTCAATCCCCAGTAACCCAAGAGCATTGCTTACATGGGAAATTTAGAATTTAAAAATCAGAAGAAAACAATCCCAAACTTGTTTCCTCTGTGTATCACCCCATTCCCACCAATGCTGTTTCCTGTGAGCTGGAAAAAGCCCTTCTGTTTTACCGATGGGGAAATAAATATTATGTTACTCTCTTGCTTCGGGGCTGCTGAGAGAATTGTAGTTGACTCTGAAGTTCTGTGACTTTAGGGCTGGGCCCAGAGCAGCCCAGACAGTGAGCACTGCTAATCGAGTGATAACTTTGGCCTTCTTGCCCAAGCCTCACAGATTCCTTTAATCATCCCTTTAGGTGACCTTAATCCCCACGGCCGCACTGAACAGTCATTTCACCAAAGAGCCACAGTTTGGGTACCGGTTTATACAGAGCAGCTCAGGGGGAATGTGAGGCTGAAGAAACAGTCTCCTTATCTTTGCTGTGCCCGTTAGAGCTTGTCTCCGGCCTTCAAAAGAACTGATTTTGGTAAACACCTATGTGTTCCTAGATTTACTGATTTTTGTTAAATCAAAAATTGATGATCCATCAATGATGAGTAGAATCAATGATGAGTAGAAACTCATCATGAGTAGATCCATCAATGATGAGTAGAAACTCATCCTTAGAATAACTATGAGGAAATCAAACGCAAATACATATACAAGAAATAGCAATGATCATACTTTGCTTTCTTCTTGGGGCTGTTCTAGATTCTGTCTGGGAACTGAGCCACCCAACTCTTCCCTAATCATACACTGAGACACATACTATTATTATCCAGGCTTTTTTTTCCTCTTGATCAGCTCAGGCAGGGAATAATATGCTCAGGGCAGGAGTATAAATATGAAATGCACCACCTCTCTTTTTCCTGTGGACATGTGATATTAACCAGAGACAGCAGCTGCTAAGGCAGTTAAGCAACTTCTCTATTCTGTGTTTGTGGAAGTTGTGATAGTAAGAAATACACTGCCTGCCCTACGATCTTACTATATGGACTAAAGGTAATGCTATAGAGATTAACTGCTTCAATCAGTATTCTAAGTGTTACCCCAAATACCTAATGATTGAAATTTTTTTATGGTACTGGGGATGGAACCCAGGGGCTTTCTACCTCTGGGCTATACTGCCAGACCTATTTTATATTTTATTTGAAACAGGGTCTCACTAAGTTGTTGCAGGGAGCCTCACTAAGTAGCTGAGACTGGCTTCAAACTTGCACCATTCTCCTGTCTCAGCCTCCCAAGTACTGGGATTACAAGCATGTGCCTCCACACCTGGCTCTGATGATTGCAATTTATTTATTTATTTATTTTATTTATTTATTTTTGGTGGTACTGGGGGTGGAACCCAGAGGCCTTCTCCCAGCTATACTCCCAGACCTATTTTATATTTTTATTTGGAAACAGGGTCTCACTAAATTGCTGAGGGCCTCACTAAGTAGCTGAGGCTGGCTTCAAACCTGTGCGATCCTCCTGTCTCAGTCTCCCAAGTGCGGGGATTACAAGCGTGCGCCACCACGCCCAGCTGATGATTGCAATTTAAAGGAAGATTTATTTGGTTACAGATCTGGAAATCTCAATATATATGTTCTGGAAATGAATGCCAAACAGGAGCCGAGGCTACAGGTCCTTAGGCCACGACAGGCAAATAGAGAGAAAAGGTGTCTGAAAGAGAGGGTCAGAGCCAGATGCTGCAATTGGAGAGAGCTAGAAACACACACACACACACACACACACACACACACACACACACACAGTACTCAGCTACCCCAGGGACTCAGCTCTGAGCATGAGGTCTGGGAGACATTTGATCTCCAAAGTCTAACACCAATTAAAATAATAACAGCTACCATAAATTGAGTGCCTCGTAGGCCAGACCAATTCTATGGGCTTTCTGTGTATAAGTGGTCCCCAACCTAACTATGCTTCCATTTAATGACTTTTTGATGCTACAGTGGTATGAAAATGATATGTATTTGGTAAAAAACATACTCCAAAATTTCCAATTTTGATCTTATTCCAGGCTAACAAAATGGTATGAGATTCTCTCATAGTGTGGGCCATGGCAGTGAGCCATCACTACGATCAGCCAATCACAAGAGTGAACAACAGATAACCTACAGTATACTGAGTTACCAGTGTCTCTCAGATACAAGTATTCAACAAATTACATGAGATAGTCACCATATTAAAAGACAGGCGTTGCGGCTGGGTGTGGTGGTGCACACTTGTAGTTCCAGCCGCTTGGGAGGCTGAGGTGGAAGAACTGCTTTAGTCTGGAGTTTATGGACAACCAGAGCAACAAAGTGAGACCCTGTGTCAAAAAAAGAAAAAAAAGAAACAAACAAAAAAAAGGTTAGCCGGGCATGGTGGCGCACGCTTGTGATCCCTGCACTTGGGAGGCAGAGACAGGAGGATCGCACAGGTTCGAAGCCAGCTGCATTGGTTTAAGAGACCCTCTTTAAAAAAAGCAAACGAGGCGGGGGAGAGGGCACCAAATACAGATTAAATATATAATATTTACTTTCAATAAAATAAATTTAAAAAAGCATAAAATAGATCTGGGAGTGTAGCCTGGAGGTAGAAGGGTTTCCAGGAACCCCAGTACCACCAAAAAAATAAAAAAATAAAAAAATAAAATAAATAAATAAAAGATTAGGTTATAGGTTTTGTATTAGAGATCATATCCAACTTTTGGATAATATAAGTATTCTGGGAGTTTTTGAGATAGACTCGGCTGAAATGAGATGCTTGGAGTTAGATATATTATGTTTTGACTTAAAATATTTTCAATTATGGTTGGTTCATTGGGATGTAATTTGAGCACCTGTATGATTTGAGTTAGTCCTTATAAAAACCCAAAGATAGTTATTATTATGTGTATTTCAAGGTGACAGTATCTAGGGCGGACAGAAGTAAAACATTTGACCCCTAAGTCATACATCTAAGAAAACAAAGAAAACAGGGATTTGAACTCCTGACCTTGTGTGATTAACCACTAATCAGTAGTGCCTCTGGAAGGGAAAACACTTCCTCCAGGCCTCTGGGAGGACGGTGTGGGCCTCCATGCTATGCTGGCTGCCTAGGGCACCAGTGAACCTATTGGGTTTCTTCTCCCTCTGCCAAACCCAGGGCTCTTTCCAGATCCTGGCCCCTCATATCCGTTCCCCCCAAAGCACAGTCTCCCAGAGCTCCACTGCTTTCAGAGCTGGCTCGGGTCTATTGGCAGATGTCCAATCCAAGAACCTGCTTCACAACCACATGGAATGGGAACAAATGAGTTAATATGTTCCAGATACTCTAATATTTTTGGCATAGAATCTAACCAATATAATCACAGCTTATCCATTGCAGGCAACAATCATCCTTTTATTCGTTCGATAAACATTGAGCGACTATACTGGCCTGCCCACTACTCCAGGCCTACGTTAGTCTTTGTGACTGGAACATTCTGGAAATGCAAGTCCTCACCCATCGTGTGACTTTCATGGTGGACGCCTTGGCACCTTGGCAAGTAGGCTTTGGGGCTCTCCTCAGGTCTCGTTAATTCAGTGGTTACTGACTGCATATCAGAGCTGCTGGTCTAGCTGGCACCACCTTTGAGAAAAGTGATAGCATTTGATTTCACTGTGAAAAGGAAAGAGAATGACTTGTCTGGGGTTAGATCATTTCTTTTCAGGTCTAGAGAGGATGACATTTTTTTCTGGCTGGAAAAGCAAAATTTATGAAATGAAATTTAACTGATCTGAAATTCAGCTGTGAGAGAGAATTTTTGCATTTGCTCCCATGATGGGATGGGGACAAAGTTTCTGCCACTTTCCCACTTCCACACCCCCCCCCCCCCAGTTCTTTTGTTTTTTCTTTTGTCTATTTCAGCCCTGTGGGAAGTCTGCTTCTTTGGACAGAGCTACCCCCTGCAGCATTGCATCCCATAGTTCTCTCTTCCTGACCTTATCTCTACGTCTCAAACAGGACGACTGCCTTCTGCAAGTGTTTTGTCCTAAGTCCTTCTGATTCCCAAACAACTAATTTATGGGGCCATGAGCATTTAGGGGACTCAGAGCGGCAACAGGCAGCATTCTGAGACCTAATGAAGACTCTGTCAGGCCTGATTTGCAACCTCTTAATGAGGGTCTGATTGAATTTGCCATCTTCATAACAGTGTGAAGATTTGTGGGCCAGTGAATGATTTCCCTGACTCTCCTGTGCAGAAGCACAGATGGCTTCGAGTTGTCAACATCAGCACTAGTCGTCAGATCATATGATTGGAGGATGACTTACTAGGTCATCTCAGATAAGCTAGTTAATCTGTGTTTCACTTTTTCCATTTGAAAGAGCCTGATTGGGCCTTTCAGGAAAATGCTATGAGGAAGGATAAAGAAGTTGAGTTACTTGAAGGACATTTGTAAAATAATTTTGCCTCACTTTTTGCTACAAGAAGTGTCATTTTGAAGTGGCTTAATAACCTTTTTTTGGAAAAGATAGTGTGGAAAAGACCTTGCTAAAGAAACTTCAGACTCCAGAAAAGAGTGGGGCCATTCATGGTGTTTTATTTCATATTTTTGTATGGAGGATTGAGCTGACACCCAGGGACATTGTGTCTCTAAACCACACAGCCAGCCCTTTTTATTTTGAATATAGCATCTTGCTAAGTTGAGGAGGGTCTCACTGAGTTGCTGAGACTGGCCGTGAACCTGCCACCTTCTTGTCTCAGCCTCTCAAGGACTGGGACTCTAGGAGTGTCTGGCTATTTCATGTGTTTTCGAGGTGATTTCTACCAAGGCTGTGCCCACTGTAGTTTCTCGGTGGGAAAAACTGAAATCTGTGAGAACACTATTTCTGAGTCCCAACTAAAGGATTGCAAAAGACAAATTCTTACATGCCCAGCTTCAGATTACAAAAGGTCAACAACCTCTTGGTAGTTTTGTTCTTTTGCTCCAAGCGGATTTCTGAACTGAAGTCGGCCTTGTAGCTACTGTCCACACACATAGTGCATAAACAGTGACGTGCGCTTTGCCAGTCCTTGAAGATGTGGAGGTCAGCATGCTCTGCTTTTGTTGGTCCATGTTATGATCCAGGTTGCCCTAGATCTCCCGGACTAGATACCCTTCTATAAACATACTCAGAGAACCAATCAGTGCTTAGTTACGGGGGTACTAAAACTGCCCCTGTAACTCCCTTAATAAAACCTTTAGATGGAATACATTGAAATCAGAGAATGGTTTTGCTTCCACAATTTATAGTTCCTATATTACCAAATAACGAATTAAACCTTTTCATAGAATCCTTCATTTCCCATCACAATCTTCCTCACCTACTCTCTCCACTCCTCCCCCACCTTGAAACAACCTGCATAGGGCCTGTTCCCTCATTGATGTGAATTTCCCTCTGTCAGAGCCCAGCTTTCAGAATCATTCTGTTTCCCCAAAAGGAGTCATCAGATCTCACTGTGTGATCAGTGTGCAATGCGCTGTTCTTCTCTGCCTGGGCTTGCCCACAAGTCTTTGCAAAAATGTAAATAGAGGCATGGCAGTCCACTCTGCCCCAGAACTAAGGGCTGCACTGGAAGTCAGCCACCAGCCCAAAATAACGCAGGACACATTTCTTCTGCCGGCATCTGCTGGGCGTGCAGGAGGAAAGGCTTTCTCATTGTACAGTTCTAGAGTTCTGGCATTGTGGTGTTTAAAAAATGAGAGCAATTTGGGGCAAAAAAAAAAAAAAAAAAAAACCTTGTGAAAAGCCGTGATAATTTTTCAGCGTATGTTACTCCACCTTTTAAAAATTCCCAGCAGTGTCATTTCTGCCAGCATCATGGGGAAATAGTTATGTGGTTAAATCTTTAAATTTATATTTGGGTTCATGGTGTATTATTTATATTGGCTTAAAACTGGAATGAATCTAAATGCCCAGTAAGAAGAATTAGATTAAATAAATCATGATGTCTATCTGTATCTCTCTTTCTCAGATATATCTATTTATACTGCTTAAAATGGAGACATAAAACAGTGCCTCTTTATTTTAGATTGCAGATACCCTTGGAGAGCTCATGAAAGCTATGAACCATCACCCCAGAAAAATTCCCATATGTTCAGTATTTCCATAGAGTATCACAGAATTTCAACAATAATTGTCTATTACTCAAAGGTTAAGAACATTTCATATAAAGAACTTGATAGAAATAATACTTAATAGTTTAGGTGTATGGAGTAGTGGGAAAACAAGTTACAAAAGTACGTAATTTCATTTTTTTGTGTGAAAAAAAAATTATATATGTGAAGAAAAGGCTTTGAAAGGTTGTATACAAAGAAACCAACAGTCTTCTTGGGGATGATGATATAGTTTATGAGTCTTTTTTCTTTCCTTTTTCCCTTCCTTTATTGATTATTTCTGTCTTTTAACCTTCCTACAATTAAACATAAATTGCTTTCATAGGAAGAATATGTCACATAAATTTGTTTTAAAATTAGCTGGGCATGGTGGCATAGGCCTGTAATCACAATTCTTAGGAAGCTGAGACAAGAAGATCACAGGTTCAAGGTCAGCCTCAGTAATTTTGTAAGACCTTCTTTCAAAGTAAAAAATAAAAAGGGCTGTGGGTGTAGTTCACAGGTAGAATGCCTCTGGGCTCAATCAGTGGCATCAATCAATCAATCAATCAATCAATAGCTATACTCATTTTCACCAAATATGTTAGAAGACATGCAAGCAATTTTAGGGCTTGTCTTTATCACTAGATGATGAAATTCTAGGTTAACTAGGGCCATATTAAAAAAATCATGAAATACAGAACTTTTTGTCATGAAATACAGAAAAAAAACATTTAAAAGATTCAAAATGAAATAGAACACATTTATAAATATCAAAACCACACATGGGGACCAAAAAAAGCCATTCTACAGCTTTCCATTGCTGGAAAGTCCTTTGGGGGTACCTGTGGTGACTCACTGTCTTGAGGAATTATGGGTCAGATAGTACTATTTCTTTTGCCTTAGAAAGGTCTGGGAGAAGCCAGGCGTGGTGACACATGCTTGTAATCCCAGTACTTGAGAGGCTGGACAGGAGGATTGCAGGTTCATGGCCGGTCTCAGCTACTTAGTGAGGCCCTCTGCAACTTAGTGAGACTCTGTTTCAAAATAAAGAATAAAAAATAGGACTTGGGGCATAGCTTGGAGATAGAATGCCTCTGAGTTAATCCCTAGTACCACAAGAAGAAAAAGAAAAAAGAAAGAAAAGAAAGAAAGAAAGAAAGAAAGAAAGAAAGAAAGAAAGGAGTAGAAAGAAAGAAAGAGAGAAAGAAAGGAAGGAAAGGAAGGTAGGTCTGGGAGAAGTTGTTACATCTTTGAAAACTCTTAGTTTGAAGGTGAAATTTGCATGTCCTATTATTTCCTGGCAAGGTTCTTCAAGAACAGAGAAGTTAGTCTTTCAACTACAAGGATACCTGCTCAACATCCCTACTTTCTTGAGAAATAGATCACTTTCATTATCCTTGAGGGATTCCTTTCTCCCATTCTGACTTGCTGTGGATGTAGTGGGGCTGGAAGCAATCTACAGTCTCAGGATGATATATGACTTCAGCCTGGTCAATAACAGACCCTCCCCCCAACACCCTATGTCTCGGTCTCTCTTTTTCTCTCTGTCTCTGCCACACTGATAGACTCAGAGATGGATATACCATCCAATCAGGAGATACAAAGGGAGCTTTTGATGGAGCTAAGATTTCTCAACTGAGAAAATATAAGCTTGGAATTGTTCAGGAACCCACAGAAAAATGAAGGCAAAGCAGTAAGACGAAGCCATAAGATAGAAGAAGATGGGAGTAGGGAGTATGGAGTGGGGGTGAGCATCAAATTCTAGGAGTTCATTTGAGCCCCCAGATCTATTTGTGTTTAAATCAAACTCATTTCTGGAGTTTTTCAATTATGTGTGTCAATGATTCCTCCCCTCTTTTTTTTTTTTTTTTTTTTTTTTTTTGCTTAAGCCAGTTTGAGTGGGTCTGTTTCACTTATAACCAATTAGGTCTTGATTGATATTCTGATTTAATAATGAAAGTAACATTTAATTGAGAGCCTCTCAAGTGACAGACATTGTGCAACTCCTTGATATGTAGTCTCATTTAATTCTCACAAAAGCTCTTTGAAGAAAGGAAACGGGCTCAGAAAGGCAAAGTCATTGTATAAGGTCCCTCCACAAGCAATAGTAATAGAAATAGTAGTAGATCCAGACTCAAACACATATGTGTATGATTCTAAAACTCCATGCTCAGCCGGCATCAATCTACTCGGCAGTGATAGAGGATGAAAGTTGGGCCCCGTAGCTGTTGGACTGCACATCTTGAACATTCAGTGAGCACAGAATATGCCTTGAAGATCACAAACTAGTACCTACTAGGCATGAACAATACTAGGGGCTCAGTGCTCCTCACCTTTGGCTTCCTTATCAGTGCCTCCTGCCAGCATCTTGTTTTGCTTTTTGAGTACCAGAAAGTATTTACAGCAGGACTCCAACTGACTGCTGTCTCTATTTTGCAGCCTAAGGGTAGGGGCAACTCTCATGTACCGGGCACATATCCTACAAGTGTTCTGGAGCTTGCTTCAGCTACTAAAGAGCAGACTTGGGGAGGAAACACGAGTCCTGTCAATCTAGAGGGAGCTTCCTATCCACTGATAAGATGAAAATAAGGAGGCCTGCCACTTCTGCACTGTTCTTCTCTCAGGTAGGGTTTGCTTACATTTTATAGAACCCAAGAGTTCTCTTTTCAAAATGGAACAAAACAAGACCAGCCTGGGAACTTTGGTTTTGTGTGTAGCTCGGAGGGTTGTGCTGTACTCATAACATCCTGTTCTTCACAACTGACTGTGATGTGGTAGATAGCAGCCCCTGCCCAGGCTGTTGACAGCTGAGCTCATATTTCATAGAAAAGCTGCTGGGTGAGACTGAGGAAATGGGCCATGTCTTTTCCTCTTTTGTTACTCTTATAGTTAGGGTGGTACTTCCAGTTGTCTTAAGAATGTGCTTTTCATCTCCTCTAAAATTAGGTCTTTAATTACTTTGGGATATTTGGCAAACTAAGATTTTTCTGGGAGTTCAGAGAGTATTAGTGAATAAAAAAAAAAAACCTGAAAAAAAAGAAGTCTCATGTAGAGCATAGGAACAAATTGTTCTTTTGAATCCTGTACTATAGGTTGAGTCAGGAAAAGAAGTGGGGCTATTGGGGAAAGAGGAAAAAACCTGATGCTGAGGCAAATCTTAACAGTAAGCGAAGGCATCTCTACCTTCTTAGACACTGAGATTTCTGACTTCTGGTCTACTCCTTTAGTAGTGGGAGATGAGGGTGAGAAATAGCTTTGTGTACAATATGATAATTAGTTTTTAATTGACTCATATCTAAAGGCTTATACCTATTGCAAAGGCATAAATATAATAAGAAATAAAATTTCACTTCTGTGGTCAAAGGAGCTGGTCCCAAATCAGTTCATCATCTTTAGAGATTCTGAAGAATAGGATTGACTTCTGCTGGTCACATAAAGGGAAGGTGTTTCCAGTGGGACTTCTCCACTGAGATTCAAAGCTGCTGCTTTGCCATCCAGGAGACAGGGAACAATAGCAGGGTGTGTTTTTCACTGGCTTTTGTTAGAGAACATAATGGATATCCTGCGATTGTATTTCTCATCATTTAGTTCCAAAAACTTGCCTCATTACTACAAGAAAGTGCTTTAAAATGTTTTCTAAGAAAGTTCCAGAAAATGCTTTATGAACACTACAGAGATCCTTTCTCAAACCAAGATCTACTGAATAGGATTGCATAAGAACAAAGCCTGGCCATCTTCTCTAAAATTAGGGGAAATTCTATAATCTAAAATTATAATCTTATAATCTAAAATCTTATCATCTAAAACTGGTGGAATCATAATCAATCAGGGAGTCAAGGTAGATAAATTAATCAGAGTATCAGCTTTTGTCACTCATCCACTGAAATCTATAGAATAGGACCCCAGGACAGGACAGCCAGTTAGGGGAAGGGATGGGAATTAGACGGTGAAGATTAGAAGGAGGTAGTAGAAATAAGCCTTGGCTTTTGTGGGCAGCACTGAACATTATTTAGTGAAAGGCCCAGCATAGGGTGAAGAGGGTTTCTGGGATAGTTGCCTTGGTCTTAAAGATAGGGCTGTAAAATGTACAGAGAGAGACAAAGCCCGCATTAGCTTTTCAAGTTAAAAAATGTTTTGATTATATCCGGCTGTAGGTGGCCACAATTTTTATGTTGCAATGGTCAGAAATCAGAGATCTGTCAAAATTTCATTCCTTTCAAACAGAAATAGGAAACAGGGAATCCAAATGTAAGCACTTCAATGTATGTAGGTGGTATGTATGTGTCTCTTTTTCACCTAAGAGACACATCTCCTGCTCTTAGACTCATCCAATGGTTTAATTAACCATCATTGAACAATATCAATACTTGTCAGTCATGGGAACAGGTGGCGGGGAACAAATAAATACAACATCCTCTTTGCCCTCAAGGTGGTCATAGCTCTGTGAGTATAAAATAAATCATACAGAGAAGGAATGCTCAACGCTCTCTGGGTTGGAGGGGTAGAAATTTTCTCAGGAAATCTTCCTAACCCTAGAGAAGGTGATGGCTACACAAGGTGTTTTGTGCGTGTGTGTGTGTGTGGGGGGGGTCTGGGATGGAACCCAGGGGCATTTGACCTCCGAGCTATACCCCCTGCCCTATTTTTGATTCTTTATTTTGAAACTGGGTCTCACTGTGTTGCAGAGGGCCTCCCTAAGTAGCTGAGGCTGTTTGTGAACCACAATTCTCTGGTCTCAGCCTCCCGATGCTGGGATTACAAGTGCGCGCTACCACGCCTGGCTCACAGGTGTTTAAGAATGCTTGGGAAATGGACAGGTTCTTGAAATAAGACATCAAGCTTGAACAAAGGTACCAAATGGTCTGGTGGGTCTGCACAAGTTTATATAATTTTCTAGTACAGTGTGAGAGGTGGAAAGTTGCTTGGTTAAAGACACAGGTGAGTGTGAAGACACTCTTGTTTTCCTGAGGCATACACCTTGGGATTGGGTTGGAGGAGTCTACCCCTCAATCTTTGTATAATAATAATTCCCCATGACTTTTAGGGAATTGCTCTGTTTTTTTTCCCCTCATCTTCAGAATATGCTTTAAAAAATGAAATCCACTTCTAGTTTCAATTTTAAAATGCCTTAATTTGAGAGACCATTAGTCACGAAGGTGTTTCCATAGCAAGTGTGTGTGGGATGTCTTAGCTTTGTTGGCAGTGGTTCAAGGGAACTTATATCATTAAATTGGGACAAGGCCTGGCATGATGGCTAGGAAACTCATGGCCCCGTTCCCATCGCACGAGGCCTCCATTTAAGGGCAAGATAAAGGAAAGACGAAGAGCAAGAGGAGAAGTGCTGGAATGAAAACAAGTCACAAAGGGAAGATAAAAATGGAAAGCACAGCTCAGAGTGAATAACAGGAATGCAAATGGTGCCACTAAAATGGGAAGGAACATTGCTTTTCAAAAAGGCAAAGCAAAGGAAAATTGTAGTAGCAAAAGCATTTTGCATGGTAAAATTGTACACTGTGTATGCCTCTCAGAGGCAAAACCACCTACTCTAATTTTTCCCAGCACGATGCTGTGATGCTGTGAACTGGGTGAGTCATTTTATGAAGATTTACTACAAAGCCTCGATGTGCATATTTTTTATAATACATTTTAGTTAAATCTTTCTTTTTTCCAGAAGCAGCCTACGAACGGTCCCATTTCACAGCCAACATTTCTCAGCTGGGCTACAAAGTAATGAATTATTATTATTATTATTATTATTATTATTATTATTATTATTTTTGTGGGTCTGGGGATGGGACCCAGGGGCATTTGACCTCCGAGCTACGCCCCCTGCCCTATTTTTTATTCTTTATTTTAAAACTGGGTCTCACTGAGTTGCGGAGGGCCTCACTAAGTAGCTGAGGCTGTCCATGAACCGTGATCCTTAGGCCTCAGCCTCCCGCATGCTGGGATTACAAGTGTGAGCCACCACGCCCGGCTAGTAATGAACTTTTAAAAAGATGTTTAATAAGCTTATGAAATGATCTCTAGGGTTCATTGTTAAGTAAAAAATAATTACAGGGAGAAATGGGTATAGCATGCTCCTGTTTATCTACTGTTTATCTAAGAAAAGGGTCATCTGAATATAAATTTGTTTTAATTTTGAAAAACTGCAGGAAAAGTTTACTTACAGGAGAGTGAAGAAATGAAATGGGAGAAACCAAAATAGAATCCAGATGCATCTGAATATATTTTGCTTTTGGTTTGGTTTTGAGAGCATATAAATGTTTGACACTATTTTAATAAAAGCATAAAACAAAGCAATCTTTTAAATCTTTTAAAATTGGAAAGAAAGTCACATGAATGAAACTGAATCTCAAATTACTGGCATGGCCACAGGGAGGAATTATTTCAAGTGACACTGCTTTGACAGATTCTAAGGGGGAAGAATTACTCACTTTTGGAATGTGAATTAGTATGGATAGTGGTTCCTCAAAAATCTGGAAGTGAAAATATTATTTGATCCAGCAATCCCATGACTGGGATTACACCCAAAGGAAAGAAAATCAGTTTGTCACAAAGATATCTACCCTCCAATGTTTACTCCAGTGCTCATCACAGCGGCCAAGATATGGAATTGACCTAAATATAAATCAGTGGATGAATAATAAAGAGATCGTGGAATATACACATAACGGTATACTACTCAGCCATGAAAAAGATGAAATTCTATCACTTGTGGCAACATAGATGAGCCTGGCTAAGCAAAATGAGCCAGGCCCAGAAAGAAAAATACCCTTTGCTCTCATTCACACATGGAACCTATCAAGTTGATGTCACAGAAGAGTAGAATTATGGTTATCAAAGGTTGTGGAAAAGGAAAAGGGGTGGATAAGAAGAGACTGATTAATAGTACAAAACTGCAAATATAGGAGGAATAACTTCAGTATTCTGTAACACAGTGGGGAGACTACAGTCAGTAATAATTTATTTTATATACCAAAATAGAAGAGATAATGGTTTTACACAAAGAAGTGAGAAATGCTTGAGGTGACGGAGATGCTAATTATTCTGATTTTGTCACCACACATAATCATCATCATCATTATTATTTGCAGTACTGGGAACTGAACCCAGGGGCATTCTACCTCTGAGCTCCACTCCCAGCCCTATTTTTAATTCTTTATTTTGAAACAAGGTCTCACTAAGTTGTGGAGGGCCTCACTAAATAGCCGAGGCTGGCCGTGAACCTGCAATCCTCCTGTCTCAGCCTCCCAAGTACTGGGATTACAAGTGTGTGCCACTATGCCCAGCTACACATATTCAAATATCACACTATATACCATAAACATACAATTATTCTGGATCAATTAAAGAGAAATTAAACTGCTTTTTCTGATCATATTGTTGTTGATGGTATTGTTAGAGTTTTGATTTCATTTACTTTCTCTCATTCTATTTTTCTTTCCCTTTTTCCTTCCTTCTTTCCTTAAGTGTTTCTGTTGGCAGACATGGGATAATTTAGCCTTCAATAAAATAATTACTGCAATGAATGAAAACACATAAAATATGTATAACTTATAAAAATATTAAAGTACATACAGCCGGATGTGTTGGCGCAGGCATGTAATCCCACCATTTGGGAGGCTGAGACCAGAAGGGTCACAGTTCGAGGGCAGCCTCAGCTACTACTTAGTGAGGCCTTTGGGAATTCAGTGAGACCCTCTTTCAAAATAAAGAATAAAAAAATAGGGCTGGGGGTTTGGCTTGGAGGTAGAATGCCCCTTGGTTCCATTTCCAGTACTGCACCAAAACACACACATACACACACACACACACACACACACACACACACATAACACACAACACACACATAACACACACAACACACACAGATAACACACACAACACACACATAACACACACATACATATATACACACACATAACACACATACACACATACACACATAACACACACAACACACACATACACACATACACACATATACACACATACACACATAACACACACATACACACACATACACACATAGCACACACATACACACATAACACACACATAACACACACACACTCCAAGACTATTGCTCATCTTTGGAAGATGCTGAATAAATATACTCATAAATTTGAAAACTCATTAATTAAGTAAAAAAAAAGCATGCATTCTATGGTTTGTATCTTTCCATGAAAGATACACCTAAAAAGCTCACATATTTTAATGCAACAATATTCAGAGATGAAATAATTGAATCAGGGCCTTAACCTCATTAGTCTCTCCATCCATTGATGGGTGTTTGCTTGTGGTGTCTCTAGGCAGGTGGAGTGAGGCGAGAGGAGGTAGGTGACTGCCGCAGGGTCCTGGGGACTCTGTATGCCACCCTCCCCCCATTTCTCTCTCTCCTCTCTTTATCTCCTCTGCCTGGCTTCCCCAGGAGCTTTTCTCTGCCACACCCTGCTTCCATGATGGTTTACCTTGGAGTTGGATGACTGTAAACTGAAACTCTGAAACCAAGAACTACAATAAACTTTTCCTCTTCTAAATTGTTCTTTTTTAAAAAAAAAAAATTTGAAGCACTGGGGATAGAACCCAGGGGTGATCTACCTCTGACTTACACCTCCAGTCCTACTTTTTCATTCTTTATTTTGAAACAGAGTCTCACTGAGTTGCGAAGGTCCTAAGTAGCTGAGACTGGCCGTGAACTGCGATCCTCCAGTCTCAGCCTCCCAAATGCTGGGATTACCAGAGTGCGCCACCACGCCCGGCTCTAAGTTGTTCTTGTCAGGTATTTTGATCCCAGTCATGAAAGGCTGACTAAATACATGTGTCATCTCCTTTCTGTACACACTATGCCCCTGGGTAAACAAATAGCAAGCAAACCAATTTGGATTGAAAAAGTTAGAGTGAAATTATTAGACAATGACAGGAATGTGAATACCAATCAAATCAGCAATTTTCTGTACTTACCATTAATTATTTTTAGTTGTGATAATGAATTGTAGTTATATTTAAGAAAAAGTTCTTATCTCTGAAGCGGTGTGTGTGTGTGTGTGTGTGAAATGATGTGATGTCTTGGCTTTGCTTTGAAATAATCTAGTGATGTGAAAGGGAAGGGAATAGAATGTGTGTATAAATAAAACAGTATTAAACAGGGGTCTGTAATGATTGAAGCTGATATGTAGACTTCATGATATGCTTTTCTTTCTCTGGTATGTATTTCAAACTTTCCACTAAAATAATTTTAAATTCCTAGGTTGCTTTGCTTTTCTCCCCGTCCAAGGGACCTGCCAATTCTGCTTCAGGGTGAATTTATATATTTACAAGACAAAGACAAATATCTGGAAACAGGCATGCAGCCGCTGTTGACGGCATCTCTGTCGCATTATCTAAAGTTCTCACTGTGGGTGGACACTGAGCTGGTAGAAAAACTGACTTGTAGGCACTGTGCGAGCCAGTGCGGGGGCAGTTCCTTTTGGGCGGTCATCTACTTTCAGGCAGCCGGTGTTCTCAAAGACTTGGTCTTAAATAGAATGGTTTGGCCCTTTTGCTTAGGAGCAGTACTTCTGTGAATCACAGGAAAACAACACTTCTCAGCTGCTCTCGAATTAACATAACATGGTCTTCTGATCGATTAAGTCCTCAGCTGAAGAAAGACTCAATTGGTAATTATTTTACCATAAAGCAGTTGAGCTTATGACCACCATTGTTCAATAAGTGTATGGAATTTTCCTTATCAGCAAAATGCATGTTTCAACACATTGCATTAAGTCTCTCTGGGGATATCGGCTGTCATTTTGAAGGTTCTAATCAGTTTAATCTTTCAATTATAATATATTTTCTTATAGGGATTAATTGATATTCTCCCCTTACCCCTATTTATTTTTTAAAAAAAGTAATTCAGATCTTTGAAATCCTGAATTGATCTTCTGTATTATTCCTGAATTTTTGTCTCTTCTAATATATTTTTCATTTCTTTATATTCTGATCTAATTCCTGTGCAGTTTCTACATAGAAGACTGGTTCTGTGCTTATGGTTCTAGTCTATTTACTTAAAACGTTTCTAAGCCGGGCATGGTGGAACACGCTTGTAATCCCAGCGCTTGGGAGGCTGAGACAGGAGGATCACACAGGTTAGAAGCCAGCCTCGACTACTTAGTGAGGATCTCAGCAATTTAGTGAGACCCTGTTTTCAAAACAAATATAAAATAGGTCTGGGAGTGTAGCGTGGAGGTAGGAGAACCCTGGGTTCCATCTCCGATACCACACACACACACACACACACACACACACACACACACACACACACACAAAGTTTCTGCGGAGGCAGAAAGAATTTTCTCATATTTCTGAGGGTTTCTTTTAAAAACAAACATTCTATTCTTCATTTGCTCCATAGTAACAATATCTTCTAATATTTTTTCTGCTATTTCTTTAAAGATGATGATGATAGCCGGGCGTGGTGGCGCACGCTTGTAATCCCCGCGCTTGGGAGGCAGAGACAGGAGGATCGCGCAGGTCCGAAGCCAGCCGCGCGTGCTGGCTTAGGAGACCCTGTTTCCAAATAAAAATGTAAAAATAGGTCTGGGAGTGTAGCCTGGAGGTAGAAGGGCTTCCAGGAACCCCAGTACCACCAAAAACTAAACTAAAATAAAATAAAGATGATGATGATGATGATGGTTATTGCTTTCCATGCTAAAAGCTTTCACCAGATACCTGGTACCGTTGGTTGGCTATTCACATTTAGGAATGATGCTCTAAGTAGCTGATTGAATGATCTGTGCATGAGGCTGGGTCTCATTAACTTCTGGGCTTCCTAATAATGAAGAGTAAAAAGAAAAAAGGCATAGGAGCACATGCCTTTAATCCTAGTAGTTGGGAGGCTGAGACAGGAGAATCATAGGTTTGAGACCAGCCTCAGCAACTTATTGAAAGCCTCAGCAACTCAGTGAGGCCCTGTTTCAAAATAAAAAGGGTTGGGGTGTAGCTTGGGGTTAAAATGCCATGGATTCCACCTCAGTACAAAAGTAAATAAGTAAATAAATAAATAAATAATTCTTTACTGGTTCTCTCAAGATTCTATTAAATATATTAACAAATGATATGGTGCAGGTATCATTCATCCAGAGGAGGTACTGAGACAGAAGGCACTGACCATTTAAGAAAACTGCCTGTGAAGACTGCATGTGCATGTGCAGACTCAACCTTACCCATAAGTCTTTTTTTGGGGGTGGAGGAATGGTTTCCTGAGAAAGAACTTGGATGAGGAAGGAATTATAATTCTGCTGCCATGAGGGAACGGGCCTCCGAGTTTCATGTACATGTTCTACTAATGTAGTTGATGCTTATGAATAATTTTTTTCTCCCTCTGTCTCTGTCTCTCTCCCGTCTCTGTCTCTGTTTTTTGATTGTGTAAATCCATTCACTATTATTTCTTTTTCAATTATCTCTGCTGTTTTTTATGGGTGTGTTTAGTTTTCTCTTAAAGTTTAGTAGCATCCTAAAAGGAAATAAAATAAATATGGAAAGTTAACCCATTATGTTTCACTAGAAGCTTTACTTTTAAATTTATAAGCTATATCTTTAAGCATAATTAGTTTTTGAATGTAGAGTTCATCGGCATGCATACAGTTCCACAAAAGGAAATGAAAGCGATAATAATGTATTTTCATTTTTTTTAATGCTTCACCAACTCCAAATCTGGAATCATTTGAAATTTAAATTTTTAATGATAATAGACACAACAACTTTTAATGTTATGCGCCAGTGATTTAAAATGACTTAAACTTAACAATGCATGCTTGTGTTTTTCTTGCTTTGCTCTCCTATGTCCCAGGTCTTCTTTTGATTTCTTTCTTTTGCTGGAATACGTGTTTGCATGTTGGTACTCAGACTGATTCAGAATTCAGAATTGATTCATATTCTAGGACTCATCCGCAATGACAGTGGGGACACAACGGGGCACCCTCCGAGGAGGAGGGCTGAGGCTCTAGCTGGTCTCCAGGGTATCACTAGGTACCTCTGTCAGAGAACTGCCCCTCATGTGGTCTCAGAACCCAGGGCAATCTGCTTTAACCTGTGAGCAGTCGCTATTCTCTCTCAAGCATAGTTATAGACGGTGGGAGGAGCTGGCTGACCAGCTGTAGCTGTTAATGTGGGACATCAGTTAATCACAAAGACAAATTGTTTCTTGACACTCTCTCTCTCTCTCTCTCTCTCTCTCTCTCTCTCTCTCTCTCTCTCTCTCTCTCTCTCTCTCTGCTGTACTGGGCATTCTACCTCCAAGCTATACCACTAGCCCTACTTTTTTTTTTTTTTTTTTTTTTGTGGTACTGGGGTTCCTGGAAGCCCTTCTACCTCCGAGCTATGCTCCCAGACCTATTTTTATACTTTTTTAAAATTTGGAAACAGGGACTCTTAAGTCAGTGTGGCTGGTTTTGAACCTGCGCGATCCTCCTGTCTCTGCCTCCCAAGAGCAGGGATTACAAGCGTGCGCCACCACGCCCGGCCTAGCCCTACTTTTTATTCTCTCTCTTTTTTTTTTTTTTGGTGGTACTGGAGATGGAACCCTTCTACTTCTGGGCTACACTACCAGACCTATTTTTTTTAAATATATTTTTTATTTAGAAACAGGGTCTCTTAAACCAGTGAGGCTGGCTTTGAACCTGTGTGATCCTCCTGTCTCCGCCTCCCAAGCGTGGGGATTACAAGCGTGTGCTACCACGCCCGATTTATTCTTTATTTTGAAACAGGGTCTCACTAATTTGCAAAGGGCCTCACTAAGTTGCTGAGGCTGGTTGGGAACTGCGATCCCCCTGTCTCAGCCTCCCAAATGCTGGGATTACAGGCGTGCTCCACAACAGCTGGCCTTGACTGCCTTTTTTTTTTTTTTTTTTTTGAAGTTGCCTGGCTCTTGACTTTCTTTTTTGGGGAGCTGCTGAGGATTGAGCCCAGGGGCATTCTATCTCTGAGCTATACCCCCAGACTGTTTTACTTTTTATTTTGAGACAGGGCCTCACTAAGTTGTAGAGGGCCTCACTCTGTTGCTGAAGCTGGCTGCGAACCTGTGAGCCTCCTGTTTCATCCTCCCAAGTGCTGGGATTACAAACGTGTGCCACCATGGCCAGCCAGCCTTGACTTTTTTTTTTTTTTTTGAAATTCCCCTAATCACTCCCCATCCCCACACCACTTTTTTCCTCTGTTTTCTCTGGTCTTGTTTTGCCCAGAACTCAGTCCTAACTGCTCTGTATCTTTAATGATTATCTCAGCATCTTTGTAGTTGACATCACACTTTCTTGTTTTCCCAGCACTGTTCTGAATTACTTATTTAGATTTCTTTGAATAATGGCAGTGGAGCCTGGCATGGTGGTGCCTGCTTGTAACCCCAGTACTTGGGAGGCTGAGACAGGAGGATCTGGGTTCGTGGCCAGCCTCAGCTACTTAGTGAGGCCCTCCAAAACTGAGTGAGACCCTGGATCAAAATAAAAAATGGAAAATAGGGCTGGGGGTGTAAGGAGGTAGAATGCCTCAGGGCTCAATCCCCAGGACCACACACACACACACACACACAGAGAGAGAGAGAGAGAGAGAGAGAGAGAGAGAGAGAGAGAAGAAAGAAGAAGAAGAAGAAGAAGGAGGAGGAGGAGGAGGAGGAGGAGGAGGAGGAGGAGGAGGAGGAGGATGGGAGAGAAGGTGTGCTCAGCCTACTGTTCTATTCCTATTTCTGCACACACAAGCATACCCAAACACACATTTAACAGAATATCCCTGTGTTTCCACATATGAAAGAAAGCAACAACAACTTTCTGAGATTGGCTAATCTCACATAGCATAATAATCTCTCATATGAGGCTGTATAAAATTCTATTGTGTGTATATAACACATTTTCTGTATCCATTCATGCGGACAGACATGTAAGTTAGTTCCATTTGGTTATTGTGAATTATGCTGCTATAAACATAGGTATGCACATATCAGTATAGTATTCTGGTTTTAGTTCTTTTACTGAGGTACCTCTGAGGAAAATTTGTTGAGGAGTGGAAAGCTGGGTCATATGGTGGCTCCATTTCTAATCATTTGAGGAACCTTGTGCTGATCTCTGTAGAAGTCTTATTAATTTACAAGCCCATCAACAGTGCATAAGAATTCCTAGTTCCTACATCCTTGCCAACATATATTACTGTTTGTATTCTTGATAATTTTCATCCATTTGTGTGTGTGTGTGTGTGTGTGTGTGTGTGTGTGTGTGTGTGTGTTAGTTACTGAGGATTGAACCCAGGGACATTCTACCTCTGAGCCCCAGCTCCAACCCTATTTTTTTTTATTGCTATTATGAAACAGTGTCTCACTAGATTGGTGAGAGTCTCACTACTTGCTGAGGCAGTCCTTGAACCTGTGATCCTCCTGTCCCAGCATTCCAAGTACTGGAATTATAGATGTGTGCCACCATGCCGTAATGACTGCCATTTTAACTGGAGTTAGATGAAAGCTCAGTGTAGTTTTGGCTTGCATTTCTCTGGTTACTAATGGTACTGAACATTTTTTATACAGTTATTGGCCATTTGCTTTTTTTTTTTTTTTTTGGTGGTACTGGAGGTGGAACCCAGAGGCTTTCTACCTCCAGGATATACTCCCAGACCTATTTTATACTTTATTTGGAAACAGGGTCTCACTAAGTTGCTGAGAGCCTCACTAAGTAGCTGAGGCTGGCTTCGAACCTGTGTGATCCTCCTGTCTCAGCCTCCCAAGCGCAGGGATTACAAGCGTGTGCCACCATGCCCGGCTTGGCCATTTACTCTTCCTCCTCCTCCTCCTCCTCCTCCTCCTCCTCCTCCTCCTTCTCCTCTTCCTCTTCTTCCTCCTCCTCCTCCTCCTCTTCTTCTTCTTCCTCTTCCTCTTCCTCTTCTTCTTCTCTATCTCCATCTCCATCTTCATCTCCATCGCCTTCTTTTTCTTGTGGTACTGGGGTTCCTGGAAACCCTTCTACCTCCGGGGTAACACTCCCAGACCTATTTTTTTTTATATATATACTTTTTATTTGGAAACAGGGTTTCTTAAGCCAGCGCGGCTGGCTTAGAACCTGCACGATCCTCCTGTCTCTGCCTCCCAAGTGTGGGGATTACAGGCGTGCGCCACCATGCCAGGCCAGCATTTCTTCTTTTGAGAAGTGTCTATTTATTTCAATTGTCTATTTTTAAATTGTTTTGGGGGATTGAAATAATTTTGAGGTCTTTTTGGAGGCACTGGGGATCTGTGGATTGAGCCCATGGGGATTCTAACTCCAAGCTACATCTCCAGCCCTATTTTATTTTTATTTTAAAACAAGGTCTCACTTGATGAGCATCTCACTACTTGCTGAGATTGTCCTACAATCTGAGATTCTCCTTGTCTCAACCTCTCAAGTACTGGGCATGTGCCACCAAATCTGGCTCTTGAGTTCTTTATATATTCTTAATATTAGTGTTCTATCAGAGGAGTAGTTGGGAAATATTTTTCTACCATTCTGTAGACTTTCCTTTCAGATAATTATTTCCTTTGTTGTGCAGAAGCTTTTTAATATGATGCCATTCTATCTATTGATCCTTAATTTTATTTCCTGAGCTTTAGGGTTGTTCTTATTGAGAATGTTTCTACCAGTGCCTATATGTTGGAGAGTTGCACATATATTTTCTCCTAGAAATTGCAAAGTTTCAGTTTAGTTTCTAGGTCTTTAATCCATCTTTAGTTGACTTTTGTGCAAGGTGGGAGATGAGGGCTAATTGTGTGTGTGTGTGTGTGTGTGTGTGTGTGTGTGTGTGTGTAGTACTGGGAATTGAACTCAATCATTTTACCTCTGAGCCACATCCCTAGCCCTTTTTTATTTTTTTATTTTGAAACAGGATGTCGGTAGGTTGCTAATGCTGGCTTTGAACTCGCAGTACTACTGTCTTAGCTTCTCATGTACTGGGATTATTGGCTTGTGCCACCATACCTGGCTTAATTTCATTCTTTTACATATGGACATTCAGTTTTCTTAACACAATTAGTTAAAAATGTTATCTTTTCTCAGCATAGGTTTTTGGTACCTTTTAAAAAATCGATTGTCTATTAGTGTGACAATTTATCTCTGTATCTTCTATTCTGTTCCATTGGTCTATGTGTTTGTTTTTTTGCTAATGTCATGCTGTTTTTGTTACTATAATTCTGTAGCATAATTTGAAATCAGATAGCGTGATGCCTCCTGCATTGTTATTATTGCTCAAGATTCTTTTGGCTATTCTGGATCTTTTGTTATTTCATATGAATTTTAGAATTTTTAAAATAGCTTTGTGATTAATGATATTGGTGTTTTAATAGAAATTGCATTGAATTAGTAGAGCACTTTTGGTTGTGTGGCCATTTTAACAATATTTATCCTACCTATTCAAGAACATAGGAGATCTTTTCATCTTCTAAGGTCTTTTATTTATTTCTTCAGTGTTTTATAATTTTCACTGTAGAGATCTTTTACCTCCTTGGTTAGATTTATTCCTAAGTATTTTCTTTTCTTGTTGAGGCTACTGTTAATGAAATTGTTTTATTTTTCAATGGAATTTGTGGTTGGTGACTAGAAAAGCTATTAAATTTTAAAAGTTTGTTTTGTAGTCAGATATTTTGCTGACTTTGTGTATCAACTCTACAAGTGCTCTGGTTGAGGTTTTTTTTTTTGTTTTCTATATATAAAATCATGTCACCTGCAAACAGATAATTTTGCTTCTTTTTCTATTTGTATCCTTTTAATTTGTACTAATACACATGTGATTCTTGTGTACTTTTAGAGTTGACTTGGAGACTGGTGGTCTGATTATACTATTGATTTTGACCACAAAATTCCACTTCTGAAATTATAATATAAAACCTAAGGATATATGCTAATTTATAAAATTTTGTCTTAGGCATTTTCTGTATTCAGGTTAAGATTAGGGAGACTATTACACTGTATGAAAAAAGTGTGTAAAATAAAGAATGGTGTACCTGAATTAACACACTGCTCTTAGATTGAAGGAAAAATGACTGACTTATTTCAAATTTATGTCTAAGAAAATCTATTTAAAATTCTAATAACATTGCTTATGTAAATTCAGGAAAACTGATTAATATAGAAACAAAAATATTTTTGAACAAAAATACCTTTAAAAGTTGTTTAATACTTTTATTTTTTTTTAACTTTATTTTATTGGTGCACTGTATTCATACATCATAGTGGGATACATATTTTGTAGACATACATGCACACATCGCCCAGTCAGCCCCCACCCGATCCCCACCCCATTCTCTCCCCATTCCTCCTTCCCATGCTTGGCTTAGTGGTTGACATCTAGTATTATAGCAATTTATCCAAAATTAAAAATGATAATCTCACATAACCGTTTCATTTGTCTGATACCAAGCGTTTAATGATTTAAAGATAGCATTTCACTATTTCTTTTTGCTTTCTTTCTTACCAGAGAATATTTTTTTCTGTTTTTTTAGGTGAAACTATCATATATTCATATATTTATTTTTCAGAAAAAAATCTATCCTAATATGGAATATGAATACTAGATACCCAAAACGATCTTGAAAAAGAACAAAGCTAGCAGATATATATTTTCTGATTTCAAACCATATAAAGCTACAATAATTGAAACAGTGTAGTACTGTTCTAAAGGCAGATATATAGACCATTGGAGTTAAATACAAGCCTAGAGCTAAATTCTTCCCTATATTGTCAAGTTATTTTTGACAAGGTTTCCACGAACATTTGGTGGTGGAAATAATAATCTTTTAACTAAATATTGTTGAAAAATAATAATTACATGGAAAAGAATAAAATTGGACCTTTACCTAATCCCATATACAAGTATTAACTCAAAATAGATAAAAGACCTAAATATAAATCTTAAGACTATAAACTTTTAGGAGAAAATCGGGGTCATAAAACCTCACAACGTTGAAATTGGCAGTGATTTCTTGGATATGATTTCAATGGCACAGGCAACAGAAGGACAAACTCCCTAAAAAATAAAAAACTATTGTGCATCCAAAGACAATGTAAACAGAGTTAAAAGTTACTAATAGAATTGGATAAAATATTTCCAAATGCTATATCTGAAGGTATATTAATATTCCAACTAGAAATCCTAAAAATTAGCAACAATAAAAGCAAACAATACCATTTAGAGATAGGTAAAAGACTAACATAAATAATGAATCTCCACAGATAACCAATCTTAGTTGTCTGTTGGATGGAAACTCTTGTTTCTCTGGTTCTGGTGAGTGTTACCTATTTCTTCTTTGTAGTTAATCTCTTTGAGTATTTTCTCTAGCGCTGGTTTTGAAGACATAAATTCCTTCAGTTTCTGTTTGTCATGGAAGCTTCTTATTTCTCCATCTAATTTGATAGAAAGTTTTGCTGGATAGGAAATTTTTGGCTGGAAGTTGTTTTCTTTCAGAGTTTGGAATATGTTACTCCAAGCCCTTCTGGCTCTCATGACTTGGTTTGGGAAGTCTGGAGTGATTCTAATTGGTTTGCCTCTGAATGTCACTTGGCCCTTTGTTTTTGTTGCCTTTAAGATTCTCTGCTTGGCTTCCACATTGGTCATTTTGACAATTATATGGCGTGGGGATCCTCTTCTCGGATCCTGTCTAAAGGGAGTTCTATAAGTTTCCTGGATCTGTGTATCAACCTCTTGCTCTATATTTGGAAAATTTTCTGCTATTACTTCCTTGAAGAGATTGTTGATCCCTTTGGTATCACTTTCTTTTCCCTCCTCTATTCCAATTATTCTTAGGTTAGCTCTCTTAAGATGGGCCCATATTTCTTCAATGTCAGATTCCTGCTGTTGGATATTTTTTTCTAGATTAGAAACTATGCATTCATTTTTGGATTGCTCATCTTCTAAGAGCGAGATTCTGTTCTCCATGTGGTCTAATCGGTTGTTTGTGTTTTGAATTGAGGCCTTTACTTCATTAATTGCATCCTTTATCTCTTTTTGGCTCTCTCTGAGTTCTTTTCGAAGCACCTCTATTATTTCTACAGTTATTTTCCTGATTTGATCTTCTAGAAATCTCTGATTTTCTGTTTTATCGGGTTCTGATGTTGTGGTGTTGTGCACATTCATTACTCCAGTGTTATTCCTCTTTCCCATGATTTCGGATGTTTGTGCCTTCTCTGGGTTCTTCCCTTGGGTCACTATGGCTTCACTTAAGGTGCTCTGGATCTCGAGTCTGTATTATCTCAGACCCCACTACTCCTTTACTGGGTTGTATCACAGAGTCTCCGACCCAGGGAGTCGATAGAGGCTGCTTTAAACTATGGGGGGTGCCAGGTTGCACGTTCTCCTATGGTGTGATATCTCTGCCACCACCACTCCCTCACTGGGTCAAGTCCCAGGAGGCCCAATACTGCGATTTCTCCTCTGTGGCCCGCAATTTGACTCACTGTTCTTGAGTACGCAGATGTAGCTGTACTGGACTCGGTGAATTCACTGCTGCTGCCGCCACCGGTGGCAATATGGCGCCTCTGCCATGCCCTCGGCCATGAGGCTGGCGTATTTTTTCTTCTCTGGTTTTGATTTCCACTCTGAATCCCTGCAGCGTGTGCTGAGCTCAGCCACTGGGAGCTTTAAATGCTGTCTGCGCCGAAAGATCCCGCCTGGCTGTTCCGCAGCGGCTCACCTGGCTTGCTGTAGCCGTCCATTGAGTTCGCCGCTGCCACCGGCAGTATGGCGCTGCTGCCGCGTCCTCGGGCGCGTGTGTCTCCTCTGTGGCCCTGAGCTCTGTTCTCAGTCCGCTTTCTCTCTGGAGCCTGGTGGTTTTTTTTGTTTTTCTGGTGATGGTGTTTTCTGGCTATGAAAGGCGCTCTTTTTGTGGTAATGGAGATTGGTTGTTAGCGGGACTCTTAAGCCCTGCTTTTCTCTGTCGCCATCTTCCCGGAAGTCTCTGTTTAATACTTTTAACAACTTTGTTTATAGCAACTTCTCAAGATATATTTACTTCCTGTTCGCTCAGTAAGAATATTTTTATTGTATCTTAATATGCATAATTCACGTACTAATACACGTGATTCCTTTTAGATTTGACTTGGAGCCTGCTTGGCTGATGATATTATCATCATACCTGATCTCATGATCCTGGGCCATTCACGGAGCTTTATTTGGATTTTGGGGCAAATAATTAAAAAAAAAAGAGAAATAAACTGTATGGGGTTTTTTTTGCTGTTGCAAGAAACTTTTAGTTCACTTCATCCCTTTCACTGTTTACATGAGAAAACTTAGACCTAGTTAAAGAAATTCCTGGTTACTTTTTCACAACGGGTCAGCACTGACCAGCTTCCACGCACTGGTGTGCGTCATGATGGTGGAGAAGTTCCGCGGATCTCTCCTTCCGTCTCTGCTGTGAACCAACTGATCTTATGTTAAGATGAAACCAAATTTCAGGAGATTTAAACATGTTTTTTGCTCCCGAACATGGAAGGTATGTATATTAAGTTTATGAATCACTTCTGAAGAAATTTACATTTAAAGTTCAATTTTTGAATTGTCTTGTTTTGCTAATCAACCATAAGTGAGCTTATGACATTTGAATATATAAAATAAGTTAATAAGGCAGACTCTAAATAACCACAGTACAGAATATACATGAATGTCATGCTGCAAAAAAAAGTTCCTCGCCAAGGACCACATAAAATAATATAATATTTTGACTTCTTGAAAGAGTTCTGGTCTGTTTAATCTGAACTTTAATGTTTAAACACTAAAATGTTTCTGTATAAAATCAAACCACCTCATAAGTATTTTGAGTAGTTGACTATGCTTTGTCTAAAAGCCACTTGTTGGGGTTGAATTAACAAAAAACAGATTTGTTTACTGTTTGCCATATAGCATTAGTGTGAAAGACTTGATCGATATATATAATCATAAGCCACTTAATGACATTTTTATTAAACAGGGACCAACATGATGGTGATCCCACAGATTCTGTTGTCTACTGACATCATAGCTATCTTACTTTATACCCTTTATGATGATTGCATGGCAGAATTGCCTAACAACACATTTCTCAGGATCTATCATTGATTAAGCAACACATGACTGTAGTTGATACCTTTTGCCTTAAAGATATTTAGATCTTTTCTGTGTGTGTGTGTGAGTGTGTGTGTGTGTGTGTGTGTGTGTGTGTGTGTGTGTGTGTGTATGTGAGAGAAAAAGAAAGAAAGAGAGTTTTAAAGTCAAACTATTAGCTGGGCCTGGCAGTGCATGCCTGTGAGTTCTGGACTTGGGAGGCAGAGGCAGGAGGGTCTCAGGTTCAAGGCCAGTGTACAGTAACATAGCGAGACCCTATTTCAAAAATAAATAAATAAATAAATAAATAAATAAATAAATAAATGTAAGTAAGTAAAATAAGGTTGGGGTACAGCTCAGAGATAGAATGGCCCTGGGATCAATCACTTGTAACACACACATACACACACACACACACACACACACACACACACTAAAACCAAACTGCTATCTCTTTGGTAAATTAGGACTCCAGAAAGAAAAAAAAACAAAAAACAAACAAACAGAAAAAAACAGGACTCATTGCAACTTGTTTTGAAAAGAAGAGCACTGAATCAGGAAATTCTAATTTTCCTTCCAGCATTTATATACCTGTTAGTGTGAATGTGGAGCGAGCTTTTTCTGGGACTTGATTTCATCATTGTAAGATGAGAGGGAATAGGATTTCATTACAAAACCCCTTCCCAAATTTCATAATTCTCTAAAATAACATGATTATTTTTAGTTCACTCATCCTCAAAAATATATAAATAATATTCAGCAGCCATAACTATCAAAATGATTTCATCATTTTTTTCTCTGAAATACATGAAAAAGTGGACAGTCTTATAGGACTCAGTTTATATTGAGAAACATTTCTCTCTCTCTCTCTCTCTCTCTCTCTCTCTCTCTCTCTCTCTCTCTCTCTCTCCTTACAACACAGCAAGCATTATCTTTAATTATTGCCAACTTTGGTTATTATCGCCAAAATTTCAATTAGATCTCTTTACCCAAATTAGCATGTCAAGATATAATTGATTATTTTCTCTGAGGGAAGTGATATAGTTTACACTCACCTATACATTTCTGTAAGTATTTGATTATCTATCTTTACATTAGACTAGAAGTTCCAGAGGGCAGGGATCATTTATGTTTCATTTACAACTTAACCCTAGAGTCTAGCATGGAGCCTGACACCCAGATAGCATTAAACAAAGGAGGAAATTTAGTTGAACACACTGGCCAGGATGGTTTGACTTTAGAAACCACATATTTTCTTGGAGTCATCCAAGAAATTTTTTCAAAGAGATAATATGTGACTGACACGGAGTCTTTCTGCATTCTGTGGATTGTGTTGTTGATGGTACAACTCTATTTTTAGCTACAAGGACTCTCTTTTTAGAGGAGACTGGAGATGGCATTGGTCTGGTATGACCAATTTTCCACAGCCACCAGATGTGAGAGTATTTAGATGTTGCTCATTTTTGTGCTTCCTGTAAATAAATCCTGTTTGTAAACCAGGCTTCAGTAGCAGATTCATGGATAAACCTATGCAAATGTTTATGACTTCATATTGGCTTTAACCTCGATTTGCTAAATAGTTGCCTTAGCCACTGGACTCATCGTCCTCCACTAGGACAGACTAACTCACAGCAAGAATCAGTCTCCGATCAAGGCAAGAGCAGAGTCAGGACACAGCTAAGAGATGCTGGTATTGACAGAGCCTCTGTGCAAGAGGGGCAGTGCAGACAGACCTTCAGACTCTATGGGCTGTGTTATCATGTCCAAGAGATGTGGAAGCGTACTGATATAAAAAAAATTCAGTGTTTGTTGATGTTATAATTTTTCTTCAAAAATCATACCTTCTAATAGTTGAAGCTTGGATGCCGTATGAAAAGCAATACAGTGATAGATGTTTGAAGAATTGCAAGGATCAGGGTTGGGAAGTATTGATATAAAATGATCTTAATCTCCCTTCACTTCATTCTTTTTATTTCCTTCCTTCCTCTCTCTTTCATTCCTTCCATCAAGATGCTGTAGTGAAAGCGTGGGGTTTAGAGTCAGGCAGTTATTATGTAGAATCTTGACCTTGACACTTTCAAATCGCTTTAACCTCTCTGAGGCTCAGTTTCTTAGGTGTTAAAAGGCAGATAACAATACATCCTAGAGTTGTATAAAATAATAGCATCATTCTATTACATAATACAGTAAAATTAGTTACTATTTATTAAATTACCATATCATATATCATGTGATATATGTAATATATGTTCATATGTAATATATGTGCATTATCTAAAGCAATCTTTATAATAACTTTGCAAGTGGGTGATACACAGAACAATGTGGTGTCCTTATTTATACAGTTCACCTACATGGTTCCTGCCGTTAGAGTGAGGCAGGTCATTCACTCACATTATCATTAAACATGTGTTGTGTAGGTACTTGCTTTGTATGAGGTCCTTATGTATGTCACTTGGGGAGAAAATGAACGATAGAGAACAAGACACAATTACTAACTTTGAAGAGTTATTATTTAGTAAAGGTTACAGATAAATAAACCTATTCACAGGCCAGTGCAATGAGTCCTTTGACAGCAAGAAATACAGACTGGGTGCTTTAGGAGGGTTCCCTTAATTCCATTTTGGGGAGTTCAAGGAGGATTCCGTGGAAGAAGAATCACATTCACACTGAGGACTGAAGGGCAAGTCAAGGGGGATTAGAAGTTAGAATGTGTTCTAAAGAACTCTAGATGCAAAGGCACTAAGACGAGGGGTGCTGCCACATGAGAGAAATCAGAAGCAGCCCACCTTGGAATTTGAAGGGACAAATGGCAAGAATTGAAGCTGCTGGTGCGCTCAGGGTTTATTTAAGGCTTTAGTGAGCTCTTGGTCCTCTACAGCAGAGTTTTGGGATAAGACCCCTACTCTCTTGCTGGCTCTTGGACTCCTGCTATGAGTGGGCAGATGCTACTAACTCCTGATCCTTGTGTAATCTCTTGAGCTGAGTTTTTGGTCCTGAAGATGAAAGGCTTATCTTAGTAGAAACAGGGCAGGACTTTCTTGGTCAGTTGGTCATTTCTATTTTATCATCCTTACCCTGATCTGAGGAGTGCTGGGCTCTGGAGTAAGGAGGCTCTTATCAGGGTTGCCTCTGGCCAGCTCTTTGCAGTCTGACCTCAGAATCGGAGGGCCAGCTGACTGGGAGTCACCTCTCACACCCCTTAGCCTCTGATAGTTTTAATGCCTTTGGAAAACCTGAGCAAGCAAGGCACAACGTGATAAGCTAATTATCATTTCACTTTTCCTGGGAGCAGAGAGAGAAATGACATATAAATCAATAAGCTAAGTGGAGGACTGATTCATCAATTGACTTTGCAGTTACTTTATCTTTGAGCTGATGATTCAGAAAAGGCCATTTTGGGGATGGGTCTACCTTAGAGGTATAAGCGAGAAAAGTCTGAGCTCCCCAAGGTGTAGAGATAGAAAAATAAAAGGGCCCTTCACAAAAGATCCTATGTTAGCCTTGCTTTTTAGTGGGCAGTGCAGAGATACTCAATTCTTTTCTTTCTTTCTTTCTTTTTTTTTAATGGTAGGTTCTGGCGATGGAACCCAGGGGCATTCCACCTCTGTGTTACCTCACCGCTCTATTTTTTTTGTGTGTGTGTGTCTTTTTATTTTGAAACAGGGTCTCAGTGAGTTGTGAAGGGCCTTGCTAAGTAGTTGAGGCTGTCTGCAAACCGTGATCCTCCAGTCTCCGCCTCCTGAATGCTGGGATTACAAGCGTGTGCCCCCACTCCCGGCCTTAGAGCTACTTAGTTCTGAGTGAAGTGACCATCATATATGTATTGTCCACACCAAAACATTTTTAAAATTTATTTATTTTTTGGTACTGGGGGTGAAACCCAGGGGCCTTCTACCTCTGCGCTATACTCCTAGACCTATTTTATATTTTATTTGGAAAAAGGATCTCACTAAGTAGTTGAGGCTGGCTTCGAACCTGCATGATCCTCCTGTCTCAGCTTCCCAAGTGCAGGGATTACAAGTGTGCCACCATGCCTGGCCACACCAAAACATTTTAAGAGTGAAGGGAGCTTCTATTGTTTAGTACACTGGGATATCAGGCACACACTGGGAATATTTTAGGCAGACTGGCCATGTGGTGGCCTACCCATGATCTTTCTGTTGGTCTGATGACTACCCCCTACTTAGTGCTCTATGTTTTTCAGGGAAGAACCTAGAACCAATGTATTTCTGAACTTTTTTCTGGCTTTTTTTCTTTTTTTTGAAGACAATTTTGAGAACTTATTTTTTATGAGACCTTCATGTTCTGAGAAGTCAATATCAACCAACCAATATAATACAAATAATTTCTCTTCAAAGAAATGCAGAAGAAAATGGAAAACCTGAAAGGAAGCTAATTCTGTAGAGGAAAACTTTAGCTGTCTTTTCAGGCCCTTAATAATCCTTTGGCAATTAGAGTGGAGGCTGACATGCCATTTTTTAAAGCATCGGCCCATAAATGACCTATTATTAGCTTTGATGACAAAAGACTATATAAATAGGAATAATTATTTTTGTTATTATTGTTTGCCCAAAGAGGTGACAAGGAATAAAATACATCATATTCAACTACCAGACAAGAAGCTAAGCAAGGACTTTTTTGATTTATAAGCAGTTTTCTTCTGAACATGCTTCTTAGTAAGATAGTAATAAAACACCAATTTTCTGTGAGGCTAACACTGTCATAGATAACAGTATTGTTCTCCACCTTAAATGAAGCAGATCATGGGAAAATTGGATGACCAAGTGTTATTTCATTTTGCATTTCTCTTATGCTGGTCTCAAGCCTGAGATCTTCCTGTCTTGGCTTCCCAAGGACTGGGATTATAGGTGTGTATCACCACATCCACTTGAGGTATATTAAGCATTAATTTGTTCATTCAACAATTCATTTATTCATCCCACAATTTATTCATCCAACAATTATTTACTGAGAACTTACTAAGTGCCAGGCATTGTAATACTGAGGATATAGCAGTAAACAAAACTGGAAAAAAAAATTCTTGATCCCATTTGCTTTACATTCTAATAGGAAAAACAGAAAATAAACAAGAGAAATAACTAAATTATTAAGTATATCAGAAAGTTTTACAAGGAAAAAAGCAAATCTGGACAGGGAGCAGAATGGCAGCAGGGAGTAGTGAGATTGAAACCTTCATCTCACTTGCTTTTTATGGCTGAAGATGCTGGATTTTGGAGAGGTGAAATACTTGTTCAAGGGGGTCACTGCTATGTAAACATAAAGCTGGGACAATGTTAAATGTTTCACTCTTTTGGGTCTAAAATGTTACTTCCACTAAATTGCTGTTTTACATATTATCACCAGAAACCACAATTATCCTTGCTTCCTTTTGGTGTAATTCTTCTTTCTTAACTCACTGATAACTGCTTCAACTCCATCCAATAACATCCATTTCTAGCATTTATGTTTTTTTGGTCAGAATACTTGCAGACTATATTCTTTTCCTAGGCTCATTACCATCACTAAATACACGCAGGAATACCCACTGTTTAAAAACAAAACCAAACCAAAAAAAAAAAAAAAAAAAAAAAAAACCCAAAGAATGAATAGGGCTGGAGCTCAGTGGGTAGCTCAGCACGGGTGAGGCGCTGGTTCTATTTCTAGCCCTGTGACAAATTGAAAATACAAATTGAAAAAAGATAAAATGAAGTGTTCCAATCTTTATCCTACATGGCCCTCTGTCTTCTTCTCATAGGTAAATTCTAAAGTATGCTCCATGTGTTGTGTCTGTAGCCCCTTCACTCCCCAATTTACTTTTAGTAGGACAAACTGTCCATCCTGGTCTCTTATCGACCCATCAAGTCCACTTGTATGGATTATGTTCTATTGGTCCATTCTCACTCAGTCTCTGATACAGCATATGTGGCTCAGGCCCATCCTCTCCAGGCCCAATATCTGACATACTTCCTCTCTCCTGACTTCCATCTTTTAGCTGTCTTGAATTTCCTTCTTCCTCTTCAGCTTTTCTTTCCAAGTAGCCTGGGTGGATTCCTTTTCTTGTCCACCATTTATTAGTAGGTCTCCTCTAGTACTCTGTCCTCTGCTTTCTTCATTGGACAGTCATGGCTTGGACAGATTTTGTTTGTTTAGAGAAACCCCAAAGATCTCTGACGTACTTTGTGATTCGCTGAGACAAGAATGGGATGCTGGTACAAAGAGAGTGTGAGATGCAGGGGGAGGATGGTCTCTGATGAGGATGCTGGCCAAGCTCTTAGAGTCCAGGCTAATGAGCTGTTAAGTGAGGACACAGAGTGGACTTCCCCTTCAGCACCACTGCAGATGATAAGCACTAACTGGTCTCTTTCATGCCATTGTCAGTCCCATTCTTTCTCTCTTTACATTAATTATTAATTATTATTATTATTAATTTTTTTGGTAGTACTGGGGGTGGAAGCCAGGGGCTTTCTACCTTCGGGCTATACTCCCAGACCTATTTTATATTTTATTTGGAAACAGGGTCTCACTAAGTTGCTGAGAGCCTCACTAAGTAGCTGAGGCTGGCTTCAAACCTGCGTGATCCTCCTGTCTCAGCCTTCCAAGTGCTGGGATTACAAAGTGTGCGCCACCACGCCCAGCGTTACATTTATTATTTTATATAACCTCTTTGAGCTGCTACTTTATCATCCCAAGTTCTGTGAAATAATGTTTTTATTCTTTCTCAAGAAAATTTAAGAATTCTTTGAGTTTTCCAGAGTAAAGGATTTCATAAACCAAAGCTAAAAATAAATGATCATTTATTAAAGATTATGTGCAATATTTTTATTACCATCTTGTTTATTTTTTTATTTTTATTTTTTTGTGGGTTTGGGAATGGAACCGAGGGGCATTTGACCGCCGAGCTACGCCCCCAGCCCTATTTTTTATTCTTTATTTTGAAACAGAGTCTCACTAAGTTGCAGAGGGCCTCACTAAGTGGCTGAGGCTGTCTGCGAACCGATATCCTCCAGTCTCAGCCTCCTGAATGCTGGGATTGCAAGCGTACGCCACCACGCCTGGCTTACCATCTTGCTTAAATCCCAACAATGTGTAACTATTTAAAAGGTGTTTCACTTATGTACTTTAAAATTTAAAACTTCTTATAATAGAGCCAAAAAATGCCATGTTATTTTTTTCCTTGTGCATGAGATAACTATTCATTTTTTTCTCACATTTCTCCTGACATTTTATAAAAACTTAAGATCTGCTTTTTTGCTTTTTTTGTTGCTTTTTTCTCCCTAATGTGAAAGTTTTATATCAGAGGAATGAGTAGATAAAAGTTTAAAGTTATATGCCCTTGATCTTGATCTAAATTTTTCTTAAATTAGTAGCAGCACTCGCTGTCATGATACAAGGAAAAGAAGTAAAACAGCAAAAAAAAAAAGGAGGAATTAGAAGAAAAGAGATATAGAGATGAACACTAGTTCCCTTTACTTACTTTATTCCATATTTTAGAACTCAAATTTTCTTTTAAAATATCATTTTGGTGAAATGGGTAAGCGTGTGCCAACGAATAATTGCAAGAGGAAATAATGCAAGAGGAAGAGTTTCAGTCAAAATATCTTTTGTTCAAACCACTTTTGTGTCCTAGTTTCCACTCCTGAAATATCTTCATGCATGAAAAACTGATGTTTAGATACTGGGGGTAGAGTTAGTGTAGAGAGAGAGAAAGAGAAAGAGAAGTGTGTGCATGAGTTAGAGAAAACATTAATTTATTGATCGTATTATCTGTGCCATGTGCTTATATAAACCACTTCATTTAGCCCTTCAATAGCTCTATAAGGTTTATTTTTTGTGTTAAGCAAACTATATTTCACTACAGTTAGTGGGAAGTAAAGTTAAAAGATGATGGTTTTTATGGCTCAAAACCATAAGCACATTGATGTCCTGTTATATAGAAAATTAGTGTCTTGGCCTCAAGCAGTTTATAATCCAGAAAAGAAGTCTGAAGATCTCTGTAAAAAGCAGAGTTGGCACCACATAATTAGCCTTCAAGTACTATAAAATCAACTCTATGTGATTACAAATATTCAGCTTTGCTTTTAGAAAAGCACCATTTCAGGTTGCCTTTTTCTTGATATTAATGTAAAAACAGAGACACCATTTTCCTAAATTTCATTTTTTCAGCAGATAATATAACATGTCACATAGATTCTGAAGTTATTCAGATTCATCCCCTTTAATAACTGCAAATATAGTAAGACATTTAATCTTTCTCAGACAAACTTTCTACTAGCAAAACTGAATGTTGATTTTATCTTTTAGGATTGTTATAAGGATGAGAGTGGTACCTAGATTGGGCTTAGTCCTCAAAAAATGGTTGTGATGATTCATGGCATTCATTGGCATGTATTTTAATACATTTTGGAGACCTTTGCTGAGAGGTCTGGCTGTGACCTTGGATGGGGTCTCTACTCACTGACAACCTGATGTGTGCACCAAAGTGCTAAGTCACTGAGTACAGGGAGGGAAGATACAGGGTCTCACTGAGTTGCTGAGAGCCTCACTAAGTAGCTGAGGCTGGCTTTGAACCTTGCGATCCTCATGTCTCAGCCTCCCAAGCGCTGGGATTACAAGCATGTGCTACCACACCCGGCATATCTTTATTTTGAAATAGGGTCTCACTAAGTTGTGGAAGGCCTCACTAAGTAGCTGAGGCTGTTCGCGAACCACGATCCTCCAGTCTCAGCCTCCCGAATGTTGGGATTATAAGCATGAGCCACCACGCCTGGATAACAACTATTTATATAGTGATTACATTATTATTGAGTCATGTGAGTAGTCTGTACAGGTTACATGCAAGTGCTATGACATTTTACATAGAAGCTTGAGCCCTGGGGTCTTGGAACCAGTCTCCCTTGGATGCCAAGGGACAACTATGCTTTGCAAAATTAAACCAAGGGAACAGCAGGAATCTATGGGAGAAAGTAGGCAAGAGGCTGGTGTGGGACATGAATATTTGTTTCTCCTTAACTGAATGGTTCTTGGACCAGTGGTCACAAAATTCTCCTCTTTCTAGGTATTTTTCTTTCAATGGACTAGCCTCACAAACACAAATCACAAAAAGCTGGCCCGTCTGTTTTCTTTTCCTTGTTTCTTTGTTTAATGTGATTCATTTAGAGCAGAAGTTGTTTCACGTAAACCCGATTAACTCCAGAGAGAGTCGTAATCCGTCCAAACCAATCCAAATGTAGGTAAAAAGGGATAATCAGGGTTTCATTATGCAAAATGGTGCTCAGTTAATTTATTGCACTGCACCCAATAAGCCAGGAGGCTTCCATTACTCTCTTCACATTAGATCCAATAGCTTATTGCTGCGGGAGGTTATTCCATATCACATAAAATCTGGATATATTATAATGGAGTCAATATTAGACCATTACAAGAGACAGGTTGAAATACTTCATTTATAGAACCTTTCCACTTGGAAAATGGTGAGAGAACAGAAGAAATGCAAACAAGGCGGCGGACAGAGGGGATTTATATGCATCGCCTGCCGGGCCAGCTCCGCCACGGGTGACGGCTGGTTGTTACACACGGGACGGGTGCCTGGGAGAAAATGAACGTTTCTAGTGTGAAGAAAATCCAAAGAGAAGTTTGTGTTCTTTCTCGGGGAAGTGTTGACATTTTAATTACTTGCTGTTTTCTTTGGAGCTCCATTTGAGAATTGGAAGCCAGTTAGAAAAATAAGAATTGGCTTTATTAGAAATAAGAGGAATTGACATGCAGGCCTGAGCTGGAGGGAGTCCAGGACCAGCTCTGACCAAACTGAAATCTTCAGTGGGACCCAGAGAGCCTGACAGACTCAGTCACTGAGAAACTAAGCAGGACAATTCCTACGTGGTCAGGGCTTATCAACCCTGAGAGCGGGCTGTGCCTCATGCAAGCTAATCTTTTCCGGCTGGGTTTCATTTTTTTTTTCTTTTTCTTTAAACTTACGTCTTTATGTGAACAGGGGTTTGTGTGAGAGGGGTTAGGATAGTGATGGGAAGCAAAAAAGAGAATGGGCAGGGAGAGATGGGGAAAAGGTTACGTTTTGAATTATTTAATTTTGAAGATAATCTGATATTTTTGATATTTTATGAAAGAAAAGTGTCTGCTGAGGGGAGGGTGAAGCCAGAGTAAATAGCTTCAGGAGATATGATATATTTGCACTTTTTCTCCTGCACCTGGAGTTGCCTGGAAGTGATTAAATAAATATTTAACAAAACCAGGGTGCCTACATCTATGTTCCAGAATCAGCAATCTAAAAATAGTAACTCAGTACAAGATGAAAAAAAAAACAAAAAACTCCAACCTGCATCTCACCAGTGAGTGCTTGGGAGGGTGGTTCCTGAGGACACAGGTCCACTTGTCCTTTGCCAGCCTTGTCAAACTCCAGGGACAGTGCGAAAATACCATTAAGTTCAGATCAGTTCATTCAGTAATAAATGGAACAAACTGGTACCCTCCAAATTATCAGGTAAATACCCTGTGCTGAGTGCTTTAGATATACTATTTACATTTTCAGAAACACTTACAAAGCGATATTATCTCTCTTGTAGATACTATTATTTCTGTTTTACAAGTGAGGAAAACCGAGGCTCAGGCAGGTCAACTACATTTCTAAGTTATATAAACTTTTGTCATCAAGCATTTCAAATATACACAAATAAAAATATATAGTAGAACCAATGGCCCTACTTATTCACTTCCCCCATTCAGGGCCCATTCACACCTACCCCATCTCATTTTATTTCATGTATATGTCTTTCAATATGTATCTCTAAGAGACAGGGATTATATAAAATAAAATAAAATGACAATAATACCTTTATCACACTTAAAAACATTGCCAATAATTCCTCATATAAAAGTATGCAGTTTTCCCATACACACCAGTTGCCTCACAATATTTTTATAAAGGATAAATCTAGCTCCAAGCTATTCATTTCGATGTTTTGATTTGCCTATAGAATTTCTCTTAATTTGTATGCTCTCTTTTTCATTTCCAATTTTTTTCTTGTAATAATTTCTGGGTTGACGAAATAGGATTGTTTTTCTAGATCATTTTGTCAGTCTGGGTTTTAAAAATTTCATTCCTCAGGGAATTCTCCAACCATATTCATCATATTTTCCTATGTACTTCCTGCAGATTTAATTAGAACTGGAGAACTGATCAGATTCTGGTTTCACATCTTTGGTAATATTACTTCTTAAGTAGTGGTGTTTCTAAAGTGGAAATTGTGTGTGTGTGTGTGTGTGTGTGTGTGTGTGTGTGTGTGTGTGTGTGTATACACATCTTTGTGCTATTATCAACCACTGAGAACTTTTACCTGGACCCATTAATTCATTAGTTATTGAAAAGTATCGATATCTTAATTTTATGATTTTTTAAAAAATAGACTATATTTTAGAAAAGTTCTAGGTTCACAGAAAAATTGAGTGGGAAGTACTTGAAATTCCCATTTATTTTATAACCCCACACAAGCACATCTTCTCCCATTATTAATGTTCCTCATCTGAGCATATCCTTCTTAATGACAATCCACAAACCTACATTGATGCATAATCCTTCCCCAAAGTCCATCTTTTCACCAGAGCTCACTTTTGGTGTTGTACATGCTGAGGGTTCTCACATAAGGAGAATGATACATGTCTGCCAGTGACTTCTTTTCCATGTGTTGAGTAGGATACTATGCTAAGGAGAAACGTCTCCCCTTATTACCATTGGTTATCTGAAATAAGAGAAATCCATGACAATCCTATCAACCCTCTTTATTATGTAGTCTAACATAGGCTCCCAAAGAGATAAGGGATACAACACACCTTTATTTGTAACTGAGTGGTATCACTAGTTGGATTTGACCCATATTAGGGTTTGCCGCAAAGAACTTTTAAAAGACAAAGAAGACTATATATAGTATTAGCAAAGTACAGAACTTCAAAACTCTATAAGCAAAGCATAAAGGAAAAATCCCAGTAAAGGTGATCAGCGCTAAAGGAGGCACATACTACCGCACCACAAGATTCTGGTCTGCCCGTGGCCCACCCTTATGAATATTCACCAAAGTATGCTTTCTTCTAGACAGGGGGAAAGAAAGAAATAAAAGAGGGACAATTTCTGAATCACACCCTCCAACCACGGAAATGATTTTAATTACCAATTCATCTGTTGGCAGACTCTTCTGGCAAATGTACCTGCAAATTGGAAAGATAACAAATGAACTAATTCCTTGCTCTAGAGTTGACACTGATAGTACACACTGAGTTTCCTCTCAGAAAAGAATCCCGGGCAAAAATGCATCTGGCACTCTGCTCGAGGAATTTGTCATGTCATTGATATGTTCAGCCTCCATTGTCCACACCACCCCGACAGCAGGTCCTTTATATTTCAATGAAATTGCAGTCTGAATTAATATAATTAGACTGTAACCGCTATTCAGGGCACAAACTCCTTATTTCCAGGAGTACAGATCTGATAGCATATTTGTGCTTGAAATCTATCCAGTGATGGCCGGAAGATAATAACATGGCAGGATGTGTACTACAACTATTTCATCATCTTTCTGAAGTATGAACTCAGGGAAATATAGGAGCAAAAGAAAGCTATTCTGCCCTTGGAATGTCTAAATATAAATATCTTTCAAGTTTACTAGCCCATACAGCACTTTTATGAAATATGTACTATACTATGAGAGAAATGAAATGGGAAAGACTGCCTCTCTTCCGAAAGACAGTTCCCTGTTGTTGAGTGGATGATTCAAGAGAGAATTGCAGAATTAAGAGGTGGATGGGTAATTTCATTCATTGCTTCCTGTTTCATTTTGAATAGTCGATGTCACTAACCCTCACCGAGTAAGTAACAAATTCGCTGCTAGATTCTTGAATTTTATTCTTCATCATTTTTTCCATTCCTACAAATGCTTGATTATTGATATACTGGAAAAATGCCATAAGCAATTTTACAAAAGAAGATTGACTCACATCCTCTCACATCAGTTGGCTTCTGACTTGGGATGACCCATTTGGTCCATTTTGAAAGTATCTTGAGTGCACTTTATTTCTCTTCTCCTCCCTCCCCCATGAGTGAGCACACTGTGAGATGAGAGCTATCTGGAAGGAAGGGAGACCTCATGGAGAACATGAATTGGCCAGAACCTTAATTTATGGTTTACCAGCCCCCAATACTGTGGGAAAAAAACATCTGTTGTTAATACCACCAGTTGGTAGTGGTGGTATTATTGACAGCCTGAAATGACTAAAAAGGTGTGTGCTATGGTCTGGACATGGTCTGAGTGTGTCCCCCAGAGGTTCACATATTGGAGGGTTGGTCCTCAACATGGCAGTATTGAGGAGATGGAGTCTTTGAGAGGTGGGTTCCAGTGCAAGGTAATCAGGTCAGTGGGGGCCTAGCACTCCAGAAATACTAATGTTGCTTTCGCAGAGTGAGTTGGTTGTCAAGAGAGTGAATTGTTATAAAAAGAGCAGCCTGGCCCCTGAAACCCATGGGCTTCCTGTCTCGCCATGTGAGATCTTCCAATACACACTCCTTCCATTGTTAGGTTATCTGCCACGAGGCCCTTTCCAAAGGCTGAACAGATGGGACCACTGATCTTGGGTTTTCAGTATCCCAAACTTGGGGCAAAATAAACCTCTTCTCTTTATAATGTATTTATTTTGTTATAACAACAGACAGTGGACTAATGCAGTGCATATGAGCACATTTGCTTAACAAGCAACTCAAAGAGTGAATTCTTTCACTCTTCTTGCTTTACATAGAAGCATCTACTTATCTTTATCTGAAATTTTGTGTCAGAAAGTACAAATAATAAGCCGGGCATGGTGGCGCACACTTGTAATCCCCGCGCTTGGGAGGCGGAGACAGGAGAATCGCGCAGGTTCGAAGTCAGCCGTGCGCGCTGGCTTAGTAGACCCTGTTTCCAAATTAAAAAAAAAAAAAGTATAAAATAGGTCTTGGAGTGTAGCCTGGAGGTAGAAGGTCTTCCAGGAACCCCATTACCACCCCCCCTAAAAAAAAGAAAGTACAATAATAAAATGTGGGGAATAGGTAGCATGGTATTATAATAGGGACAAAATTATGTGAGATGAATTCTAGCTGCCACTTTAATTTTAAACTGAGTATAAATGTATTATATTAAGATCAATAACCTTCAGTTTGTCTTTACAAATCTTGGATGTACCTTTTTAGTTCATATTTGAAAAAGTCAGAGATAATTCCCTGTCTCCACATCGTCCTGTGGATATTTTTCTTATTTCTCTTGAAGTAACTGTCTTCCATTTTTTGTTAACAAGTTCAGGGGTTTTCAGAATCAGGTGTGTTTCTGAACTGTGTGTACATATGTGTGTGGTGGTTGGATGGATTGAAGGAGGACTTATTAAGATGCTGATGTCAGGAGTCCCCTATTACTCCCCAAGTAAGAGCTTCCAACTAAGATGCCCAAACTATGTAGGCTGGAAACCACTCCAGTACGTCTAATGTGTGCCAAGCTTGACACCCATAGATTGATATTTCTCTTCCATTGACATATTCAAATTACTACCTAGGCAGATCTTTCTATAGACTATATGCATCATTGTGAAAAATGAATACATCTAATTAATACAAATGGAGATTCATTTGTGAAGCTTTGTGCCAAAGGTTTGGGCACTTGCTGGGCTACTCTAAGCCTCTCCATTGTACACATCCCCGTTTCCCCTTAATTCTAGCATGCTTTGTTTCAAAGTTTGCCTCTTACCTCTAAGTTAGATAGAGAAATTGGCATCTTACAGCTTCAGGCGATTTATTTTGTAAATGATTATGACAGAGATTTAATTTTAATGTGAAAAATCCTTTAAGAGAGTAAATAAGTGTTTCTCCCTCTAATGTATTTGTCTTATTACTCCGGATTCTCAATAATAGGATTTTGTGTTATAAACACTAATGTTTAGGCACCCGAATATATACACAGATGGAAAGTATCAAGCTTGCAGGATAGGCTCATTCCCCAAACACAGACACTCAAGGGATTTTGCCTCTGTTTTCTCTAAGAATTCAAATCAGAGTTGAACCAGGGGGATTTAGAGAATTCTTACCCGTCATCCCCTAGTTTCCACTAACTGCTGTCTCTGACTTTATCTTTTTGAGTGTTTAGTGGTCTTCAGAGAATTCTCATGGGGGTAGGGAGGAAGTGGATTGAGGATAGAGCTGAGCTCCTATCTGCTGTTTGACCAATCAGTTGTTGGACAGAATTGTCACATAGAAAACAGCTTGACTTAGCCAAGGGTAGTGTTAGAGACTCCCAGGACCCAGCCTGCCCTGGAATACCCCAGAGGACTTTATGCTGAGGCTTACAGAATAAACTGATTAGTGAGTCAGCCAGGCAGAGTAAATATATAGCAATTATACTTCAAAAAGGATTTTTTTAATTATAAAAGAAGTACTTACTCTCATAAGGAAGATGAGAAGGGAGAGAGTATAGGCAAGAGTGCTGATTTGGGGATCAAAGACATGTGGATTAGCTTTAGCCTTAACTTGCTGCACGGTCCTGGGTAGCTTACTTCACATATCTGAGCATTCTTCTCATCTGTAAAATGGGGATTATAGCTTTCACACATAAGAGTGTGTTAAGGCACTTAGCAAGATGCTTGAGATACAGTAGTTGTTAATGCTACATATCTGAGAGAACAGTATTATTACTGCGGGTAGCAGTGTGTGGGCATTACTAAGCGCATCCTTTCCAGGCAAGAAAACTTGACTTTGTCAGCAGGCTTGACTTTGAGCCTTTTTGGTTTTAGGCAGAGTTATTGCTATTGGTATTACTAGCACTATGGCTATATAATATATATATTTTTAAGAATGAGATCAGCTGGCATAGTGGTACATGACTGTAATCCCAGAACTTGGGAGGCTGAGTCAGAAGAATCAAAGTTTTGAAGACAGCTATGCATGGTAACTTAGCAAGACCCTGCTTCAGAATGAAAAGTAAAATAATTGGGCTGGGGGATAGCTTAGAGGTAGAATGCCCCTGAGTTTGATTTCTAGTACCACTAAAAAAAAAAAAAAAAAAAAAAAAAAAAAGTTGTTGAGATCTCTTAGTACAATTATTACCAAGAAATAGATTTCAGTTATATCTATTTTTATGTTTTATTAACTAAAATTTCCTAATTCTTGCCTTAAGCTTACAAATATTTTTTAGCTTGTAAAAATATGCATTTATTACAAAAATCATCAGAAACAATTAATATTCACAAGAAAGTAAGAAATCTTTGTGGTAATGTTTCATTTTTATTGTCATATTTTTTTCTTGAGAAACCAATGAAGAATGGCAGTTTTCTATGTTAAACAGTAGTTAGCCTTTCTATGCATGACATTTTTCTAAAAGCCTAGAAATATTTCACATTCGAAGAAAAAACACTCAGCTCCCACGTTGGATCTGATTAAAATTCAAATCTATATTAACATCTCATTACTTTAAAAAAAAAAGGAATCTCCAGGCTGTGGGAAATGCTCAGGGTCTGCCTACCAGCCTCTGCGGTTCTTAGCAAGGCAGACCTGGGACCCAGGACTGAGACCCGGGACCCGGGACCCGGGAGGGTGGGGCTGCAGCTACATCCTCATTACGACAGTCAGCACTGTGACTGCTGGCCCCGGTTGGTTTTTCCTTCCTTTCTTCTCTCCCATCCCTACATTGTTTCAGCTGCCAGTCCCTCAATATTTTCTCTCAAGCAAGGGAAAGGGAAGGGCAAATATGATTTTAAAAGAATAACATTTCTTTCTATGGACTTAAATAGAACACTCAGCACAAAACATCCTGTGTTTCCTTTTACTGAAGGACACGCAGGCTGTAGTGATGGGTGAACTCAAACCCAGGGCTCCACATTCTGCTAGGGAGTGTTGCGGTTGTGAAGGGCCAAGAGGAGATAGTTCTGGGCTCTTTAAGGTCCCCACCTGCCCTCTTTTCCTGTGCGCTCTGAGGCTCTTCGTGCGGTGGTGCCTTTTCTTTCTCTGTTGGACTTATCACCTTCTAGCATGCATTTATTATGTTTTCTGCTTGTTCTCTGGTTCCCCATACCATTATAAGAATGTCCATGAGAATAAGTATCCCTCTCTGTTTTGCTCCCTGTTGGATTCCCTGTTCTGAAAATAGCTCCCAGCACAAAAAGCACTCAAGAAATACCTGTGGCATGAATAAACGAGCTAGTTTCTTCCTCGTTGTCTTTTCATGTACAATAAGGAGAAAACATCTGGTAGAAAAATGGTATTAAAAGAGCCGGGCGTGGTGGCACATGCTTGTAATCCCAGTATTTGGGAGGCTGAGACAAGAGGATCGCACAGGTTGGAAGCCAGCCTCAGCTACTTAGTGAGGCTCTCAGCAACCTAGTGAGACCCTGTTTTAAAATAAAATATAAAATAGGTCTGGGGGTGTAGTCCAGAGGTAGAAGACCCCTGGGTTCCATTCCCAGTACCACAAAAAAAATCCTATAAATACGCTTAACCTAGTAGATAAATATATTTGAGAGTACAGATCTGTTTAGAGTTTTTATATCTTAGTTGAAGAAGAAATAAATGAGTTGGGTAAAATAGAAACATCTCCTTGTCAGTCTGTTCTCTTATTTTGCTTTATTTTTCTTCCAACACTGAGTTCCCAATATGATATATAGTTCTTTGCTTCTGTCTACTCCTTTCTAGAATGTAAAATTTTTTTGGCACTAGGAATGAAACCCAGGGGCATTCTACCTCTGAGCTACACCTCCAGCTTTTTTATGTTTTATTTTGAAATAGGGTCTCGCTAAGTTACTAATAGTCTCTCTAGTTGTTGAGTGAGGCTGGCCACAAACCTGGGGTCCTCCTGTCTCAGCCTTCCAAGTACTGGGATTACAGGTGTGTACCACCATGCCTGGCTAGAATGTAAGCTTGTTAAGGTCAGGATCTTGGACATTTTGTTCCCTGTATTGCTTAGAGCAATGTCTGACACAGAGTATGCACCCTACACAGATTGGCTGATAATATGAATGTTGGAATGAGTATGTTTACTACAGACTGTATTCACTCCCGCTCCTGACTCTGTGTCAGGATTGGTCACTAAGATTTTGATGCCACTGAGGTGGATGAGAGATGGAGAGATGAGAAAGGAAACAAGGTAGATAAGGGGATACTAATATTTTAAGTTTCTCATTCATGATGAAAGGATGTCCCACTCATGCATATATGTGGTTTAATATGAACCCGGGGAAAGGTAGCTTAGATCTTGGGCCAACTATCAATTTTCAGAATAAGTCAAAATAATTTCTAGCTCTCACTTTTTTGTTTTATATTACCTAATCTATGGGCATAGAGGAAGAACATACAGGGCTAGTCACATAGTAGCTGGTGAGGAAATGTTATCATCACCATCATTGTCATCATCATTATCCAAGATGGACAAACCATAGCTGTGGTCTAAATCTAATCTGTGGCCTGATATTATAAAATTTTATTGAATATAGCTCATTTTTTATTGTCTATGGCTGCTTTTGTGCTACTACAAGAGAACTGAGTAGCTACAGGAGACTGTATGGCTTAAAAAGGGCCTAAAATATTTAGTGTCTGGCCTTTTACAGAAAATGTTCATGAACTCTCATCTAGACTACTGGTCTACCTTCCAAATAACTAAGCTCAAGGTCCAGCAAAGTATGGTCCATGGGACAGTGTAATCCACAAACTGTTACTGGTCCATGATAGATGAGTACAGAAACTATGAATAAGTATCTAGAATCTCATATCACAGTTTGCCATTAAAAATTAAGTGCATGATTTTGGTTTATACAAAAGTATTGGTTCATGACAGATTGGAAGTAGAAAAGAAATCTAGCCTTTCCCCATGGAATGGAATATGGTGTTTCTAATAGAATTTAATTGTATCAGTAACTCAGTAAGACCTCTTCATGTGGTTTCAGATGGAAACACCTGGGGGCCCATCAGGTGGGAGTGACAAACATGGCCTGAGATTACAGGTGACCTGGGGAGGTTGATAAACAAGCACGTTAATAATGTCACGCATGTGGATTTTGCACATGATGAATGGGCTAGCCACAGTTCACTTATCAGCTAATATAGTTGTAATATGCTGCTTTATATCTGAGAAAGGATATTGTGGATGTCTCATGTGTGTATATAATTTAATTCCCTTTTGGTAAATATATTTTCAGTTGATACGTCATCTTCTGTGAATAGTAAGCCATCAACTTTCCTGGAAACCTAGCAAAAACAACAATTCTATGACCAGCCTTATGTTTTGTTGCATGTGCATGTAAAAAAAAAAAGAAAGAAAGAAAAATCAGACTGATTTTGTTTCCTTTTCTGTTTTAGAATCCATTCCAAACAGTCAAGCCTGCCAGAAAAAACAGACAAACTCTCAAGAACAACAATGCCTATTATGTGTGGGGTAGGAGCTGCCAGACTTTGATTACTGGCCAGACATTAACTCCTTTGGTGTCTTATGAAAGAAATGCCAAGTTTGAGTCCTGATATTTCCAGAATTTTGCAGTCACTCATGATGTGAGATCTTGCCAGTTATGGCTTGTGCAAAAGAGAACTACTGGAAGCTGAAGATTTGCGAGCTCAAGGCCACATCTCCTTGCTTCCTAAGTGTTTTTTATTTGCTCCGGCAGGTGGTTGGACACAGACTCCATCCCCTCCATTTTTATCTGGGGCCTGTCTTGTTGTGGGTGAGAAATATGTTGCTCTTGCCTCATGCCCCACCTGCGTGTTGTCTTGATGTCAGAAGGAGTGTCAAATTTTGTGCTCATGAAGGAAAACCTGTGGTTTCATTGAGGCTACTTATAGTAAATCTGCCAAAAAGAAGAATCCCTAAAAACTCTTGTGACTGGTTTCTTCCCTCTCTTTTAGACCCATTGTAGGCTGACAGCCTCTTTTACTTTGAGATCTTAGTAAAGGCAGCAAACAATGCAAATTGCAGTGGGAGAATGATAGTCCATGTATGTAGAGCATTGTATTTATGTACACATGGTGTGTGCATGTAGGCTGTTGTGTGCATGTACACACAGTGCTGTGTATAGAATATTGTGTGTATGTATACTGTGCATGTGCACATAGGATGTATTTGTAGACTTGTGTTTATATGTACAGCATGTGCACGCAGACTGTCGTGTGTATGTATGCACAATGCATGCACTTGGACTGTTTTGTGTATGTACACACAGAATGTGAAAGTAGACTGTTGTGTGTATATATACAGTGCACACATGTAGCATTTGCATATAGATCATTGTATGTTCATCTAGCATATGCAGGTGGACCATCATGTGTATGTATATACAACGTGTGCATGTAGAATGTTGTATGCATGTACATAAGTGAGTGCATGTAGACTGTCATGTGTATACATATACAATGTATGCATGTAGATTTTTGTGTGTTTGTGCATATAGTATGTGCATGTAAATTTTCATGTGTATGCACATACAGCTTATGTATATAGACTGTCCTTGTCATGTTTATGTATATACATCATTTGCATGTAGACGGTCAAGTGTATGTACATATAGAATGCATGCGTAGACTATCACATGTATCCAATTACAGACTGATTGTGTATGTATACATGAAGTGTGCACATAGACTATATATGTGTATATTTCATTTGGTATTTAATTTTCTCTTTGGTACAGGTTTACTGATAGTTTACAGTGGTGCAGCTGGGGAGAACAGGTTAATTATCATTATAATGGCAACCATTTATCCAGAGCTTATTGCATGTCAGCATTATGCTAAACATTTTACATTCAAATACTTTAAGTTACTTGATCCTAAAAACTAGATGAAGTGGCTTCATTTTACATATTAGTAAATTTAGTCCCAGAAATTTTAAGGGCACAGAGGTAGTCACTGTTAGAGCTAAGATTCATGTCCGGGCATGTCTGATATAAAATGTACTTCCTTAGAGACTGCTAAAGATGAATAAAAAGGTACATTGACATTAACTTTCTCTTTTGGAATTCACATTCTGGTTGGTGAGAAAAGTATATAGTGCAGAATGAAAAAGGCTAAAATACAGTTAGTTAACTAATTACCATGGTTAACTAATACCATCAAATACCATGGTTAACTAATTTTTTGGGGGTGGAGAAGGTGAAAGAAGAAGGCTCCACAGAGAAAGCATGACATGAACCATTCAGTCAGTAGAGAGAGAAGATGGAGAACTTTTGGCTGTTTGTGCCATGTTGGGTGGGAGAGAACTGGACTTATCAGAGGCAGAGACATTTCTGGCTCAAAGAGTAATTCTATCACACAGAATGGAGGAACCCGACAGCAGGAAATTCCTGAAGGCCCTCTCTGCACTCACCAGGCTCTTATCTTCTCTCCTCTGTTATCCTCTGGCTGCTTCCATACCTTACTAAAAGGGGGCACAGGGTGAAAGTGAACTCTGCCTGGACAAGCTGTAAGTGCTGGTGACCATTAGAGACAAGAAAGCACAAGAGAGGCCACGCAGCCTGACCCTCTTCTCACTTCAAGGGTGGGACATTTATGAGTTGACTATTTCAGGGGATGAAACTGTCTCCGTTTCTGGAAAAGAAAATGGAAGCTTTAGCTATATTTTAGTGTTGTGTAAAGGAAAAAAGGAACTGGTGTGTGTGTGTGTGTGTGTGTGTGTGTGTGTGTGTGTGTGTTTCAAATTGTTTCACCATGATGAACATGGGTGCCTACTTCATTCCCCAGAGATTGCTGAGCAGATAAAGAAGAAAAAAGTAGCATCCCAGGTACCCCGACAAAGACAGTGCTCTGTCTGAAAACTGGTAAGTAAAGTGGCCAATATCCATCCTAGGATACCTGTTTGCAGCCAGGAGAGTGACCAGGCTCAAAGGAAAGACGAGCAGTGACGTCACAGCCAGGCTGCCTCTCCTCGCTTCTGGCTGCTCTCTTCAGCACAGATGAAAAGCAGTAAACATGGACGGGCCTGCATTCTCTGTCTGCAGCAGAGTATCACCATTCTTCCCACTGTTACTTTGTGAAATGAAGACCTACCTTGGAGATTCTGGGGGTTAAGATTTCAGACTGGAATGATTACAGGACGATTCATTTTGTAGTACATCTGGGTTTTGTGCATATGTTACAAAGAATTAGTGGCCTTTTCTATATTCATTACAAAGTTTTCCCAGCCTCTAAAGCTCCCTGTAAACTGTCTCTTTGTTAGTCTTTTAAGTATACCCTGTAACTGAATATGATTATGAGATATTTGCATACATCCTGTCTATTGTATTAAAAGATTGTGAAAAAAAATGCCCATCATTAAGGCCCTAAAGTGATTGGGTTGGCATGAAGAACAGAGATGGGGCTGGCAAGAGAGAGAGGATCTGACTCTGGGATTTTATGGAATCCAAAACAATAGGACAGCTGCCTTTCCATAAACAGATTATTATTATTATTTCTACCTAGACAGCTTGATAGCAGCCATTATCATCTTTCTGGGTGCCTTATCAAGTTCCGGCTGCTTGCAGCATGGGTGATAAGGAATGAGAAATGTCACCCAAGGGATTGCCAAGGATTATTTCTATGCACTGCTGTTCAGCATCAGCCAACCCCTCAGAACTGAAAAGTAGTCCTATTGTTCACGCTGGGCAGTTGCTGTTTCGACAACATGGAGAGAACAGAAAGAGGATGTAGATGCCATTGTGTGCAAGATTAAAATTTCATCACTCTCAGCTAAAGTTCAAGCAGTCTTGATTTTGAAAAGCAGAATCATCATGGAATATCTTTGAAGAGGGAGAAGGCAAAGGAAAAAAGGAATGCCAAATGAAATGAGTTCAGAGCTCTTCAGAATTTTGAGGGACTATGATAAAGGAAAGGTATAATACTTTTAAACCTGGGAATTCAGTATGCCAGGAATACATACCTCAGAGGAATTGAGTAGCATCGCGTAACCATGACCTGGTTCAATTGCTTAAAAACTCTGTCTCGCATTACTCATCAGAAAATGTTTAATTTGTTGGATTTTTGTTTTATTGTCTCTATTTCATATTAAGTTCTTGAGTCAATCTGTTGGTATTGAAAATATTTCCCTTTATCTTCAATGAAAAAAATAAATGAATTATTATAGATTTTACAAATCTAAATATTTGAGAAAAATACCATCTCTTTGTATTTTTATTTGAGTGTCTCAGCTTTCCAGTCTTTTGTCTTCTCAGAAGAATGATTGCATTGGGAACAAATGAAAACTAAAGTGTCTGACTAACCCAAATTGTGTTCAGAGAGAATTTCCCCCAAAGTGTTCAGAGTGCTTTTGCCTTCTCTAGACACAGTTTTAGGGTCCTGTTGACATTTTCATGTAAGCTGCTTGGAAGGGAGCCAAATCAAAGTTTTTTTCCAACATTAAAAAAAATTACTATTCTGAAATTGGAATTTCAAATGAATAAAGGACTTTGATCTTAAATCAACATCAGCAATGAGATTCCAGTCATACAGTCATCTTAAGAGGAGGAGTAGAAGGAGGATGGGAAAAGGAAGGGTAAATACAGGGCAGAGAAGGGGCCAGGAAGACTTGAGAAAAAAGCAGGCAGAGAGCTTTGGTTCTCAGAGACATTCTTGTTCCAGAAGTCAAGGACCTGTGTGTTTTTGTTTCGAGAGCACCTTGTATTGAGTAAATACTCAGGTGGTATTTTTTAAATGAATTAGAAGAAAAATGGCTTAGGTGTTAATATCTCCAAAAGATTATTACCTTAACTAAAATATATATATTTTAGTTTTACATTTAGTAGCATCCTAGACCTTTTCCAACTCTAATACATATTATCTGGGAGTTTTCTTTAAAATTCAGACCATAATTCAGTAGCCTTGGGTCAAGTCTGAGATTGTGAATTTATATCATGCTCCCAGGAGATCCTGTCTATGGACTACATTCTAAGTGGCAAGGAGTGAGAATAGCACATAGAGGGTTGGGTTGGGGATTGTGGGCTCTGACTTCTAGTCTCTGAACCATTTGTACATTAAAGCAGGAAGTTAGATTTTCTACCTTCAGCCTCCCCATCTGTACGGCAAGTGGATTGGATCTATGTAACTTCTAAAGTTCTTAAAGTCTTACTGTTTTGAAAATAAAAAAGAAAATTTAGAGGATATCCCCTCAAATTCTGTCTCCTTTAAAAGCCAGGGACTCTGAATCTCTCCCTTATAAAGTTGTGCAGATAATTTGGCATGACTAAATTGTGCTTCACCAGAATCCCTGATTCCCAGTATAGTAATGTTTCCACTATCATTTCTTTCATCATTATTAATTTTTTTTTTACAAAATAACTACAATTTGTGTGGTGCAATGCTAGGTGCTGGGAATACAAAGATGAGTAAGTTATTAATTATTATAATGTATTACCAAATCCCTAGCTTGATTAACATGCTGTAAGGTGACAACAGACTAATCCATGCCAGTGCATAATGTGTGTATTAATATGCTAGATGTGCCTTCCCCATGATATCATATATATGTAGTGGTGCAGGGGATTAAAGCCTCAGCCTTGTGCATTGACACGGCGTATTAATGACTACTGAAGAATGCTTGAAGATGATCCCAATTCTCCATCTCTGTCAATATGCATCTACTCCCTTTCTTATGTGAATTTTTAGTTTATTATATCAAAAGGTGGCATCTCTTTCCCCTGCCCTTAACTCTGCTCTGGTCTCTCATTATTAGCTCTAGCCAATAGAATGCATAGAATGCAATAGAATGCAATAGAAAGAAGAACATGCCAACTCTAAGCTCGGGCCTTAAAAGACTTTGTCTCCCACTTTGATTTCCTTCCTCCAACTTCAGCAGCTGCCATCAGAAGGCTGGGATGACCTCCTGGAGGATGAAGGATCATAAGAAGTAACAGTTATCCCAGCTGTGTCCTACCTAGATAGGCCCACCGCTCGTTGTCTCACAAGTATTTCTGAAAGTTCAACCAAGTGGAGCAGAATTGCTTACCCAACTGACAGGTGACCACAGGTGTAAAAGTGAACTTAGCTGAGATCAGAACCTCCAGTTGACCCATAAACTTGTGAACAATAACAAATGCTTATTTACTACTAAGTTTAGGGCACTCTGTTATGCAGCCTATCTGAGTGCTATGATGGCCTTCTAAACACAAAGCTTTAATTTACATAAATGGTTCTAGTTCAGGGGAAGATAGCAGATGCGATATTGTGGGGGAGGCATGACTTTGTTACCTCTAATATTGCAAGAAGTGAGAGAGTTAGTGCATATTATTTTTATTTTACTGTTAACAGAAAGATGAAGGAAGAACATTCTAAGTGTAGTGATTAACAATCGGGGTAACATGCATATGTACTTCTTTTCTTTTCTTTTTTTTTTTTCAATACCAGAGATGGAATCCAGGGACATTCTATCTCTGAGGTATACCTTCAGCCCTATTTTTTATTCTTTATTTTGAAACAAGGTCTCACTGAGTGGCAAAGGGCCTCACTAAGTTTGCTTCTTGATAGCTAGCTGCCTTTCTTCAAAAGTGTGCTTGGCAAGAATCAACAAGTGGGATAGCATCAAACTAAAAAGTTTCTTCTCATCAAAGGAAATCATCAAGAACCTAAAGAGGAAGCCTACAGAATGGGAGAAGATCTTTACCAGTCACCACTCTGATAGGGGGCTAATATCCAGAATATACAAAGAGCTCAAAAGACTCTGCACTAGCAAAAAAACAACCCAATCAAGAAATGGGCAACTGAAATGAATAGACACTTTACAAAAGAGGAGATACAAATGGCCAATAGATTCATGAAAAGATGTTCTTCATCATTAGCCATCAGGGAGATGCAAATCAAAACTACACTGAGATTCCATCTAACCCCAGTCATATTGGCAAGCATAAAGAAATCAAACAATAATAAATGCTGGCGAGGATGTGGGGAAAGAGGAACTCTTTTACATTGTTGGTGGGAGTGCAAACTAGTTCAGCCACTATGGAGATCTGTGTGGAGATTCCTTAGAAAACTGGGAATAGATCCACCATACAATCCAGCTTTACCACTCCTGGGCATTTTTCCAAAGGGGATGAAAACAGAGAACTACAGCAACATATGCATACCTATGTTCATAGCAGCACAATTTGTAATAGCCAAAATTTGGAGACAACCTAGGCCCCCATCAACAGATGAATGGTTTGCAAAGTTATGGGAAATACACACAATGGAATTCTATTCAGCTATAAAGAAGAACAAAATCACGTCATTTGTAAGAAGATGGAAAGGGCTGGAAAGCATTAGATTAAGTGAGATCAGCCAAACACAGAAAGAGAAGGGACATATGTTTCCTCTAATATGCCCAAACGAGTGAGCATTGGGGATACCAGATACCAGAGGGACTCCAGATAATGGAAGGGAAATCTCAGCAAAGTTTGAATGGAAAACTAAGAGAGGAAGGAGGCTGAACTTGACTGATGAGTGGCTATTTCCAAATAGGTGTAAAGGTACGAATATAGCAAGGTTAGCCTGCGTATTAAGTATCGGGAGGGGGGAAGGGAAATGAGGGGGGGAGAGGGCACCAAATACAGATTAAATGTATAACATTTACTTTCAATAAAAAAAATAAAATAAAAGGGCTGGTAATCTAAAAAAAAGTGTGCTTGGGAAAGAACAGATATAGTAAATATAAAAAACCCTATAAAATCCTAAGTGATATACTAGTGTTATTACCCTTGAATATTATACTCAATTTATTTATAGTAGTATGTAGTACTTATTTGAGAAGTCAAAACTTTGTAAGTTCAATAATACCTTCTGCGTATACATTCTGTAGTTTTCAAAATCTTTTTTTATAAATAATTTCATTTTGATTCTACAATGATACCCTGAAAAACATATCTTTAATTTGCACATGAGAAATATCTGCTGTCCTCTAAATAATATAATTTATAAAACTGAGATCATGGACAAGTTTTGCTAAGACAGAACGCCATGATGTTTGAGTTTTAGTATAAACCCAATCTAGCACTGCATTTTTTTATTTATTCAAATTCCTTTTCACAACAGCTATTGTCTATAAAATGTCATTCTTCTTCTCCCTCAGATAGTTTTAAAAGGAGAAGAAGATAATGGCTACTCTGAAATTGCATGGTGGCCTAGAATTTAGATTCCTGAGCCATCAGATTGTCTATTTGGTGATGTTAATGGACTAGACTAAAATTAAATTGGAGGCTTGAGCCAAGAATTTTTTATGATTAAGTAGCTACTTTAGTTGGTAAGGTAGATTCGGGCTAAAGGAAGTTTCTGTCTAAAATACATTATCCAATGGTCTAAGTGTCTGGCAAGTATTTTCTGGCCCCTGATTTTTAACTTTTACCCAATAGTTAGAGCAGAGTGTTTTGAGTGTTTTGAGCAGAGTGTTTCTTCTTTCTGACTTAATCTTAAGTGCTAATGTTAATTTGACTATTTTTTAATAACTCTTTCACCTGCATCACATTTTGATAGTGTGACAGGTAGTTGCTTTAATGTCTATATTATAATAGCTGACATTTCCTGAGAATTTATTATATAGAGTAGTAGTATTTTTACTACTTACTAAAATACAAAATTCTATGTCTTATACTTGGTTTAACTCATTTACTCTTCACAAAACCCAATTAAAATAGGATGTATTACTATCTGCATTTTATAGATAGAAGAACAGAAAGATTAAACATATTTTAACAGATTAAACAGACTGCCCAAAGTCATATAGTTTGTAAGTGGCATAGCTAGATTTTTAGAAGCTATCTGAGTGGTAAATTTCTATACTAAACAACACTCTATTTCTTGTACCATCAACCATATTTTAAGTGAGATACCACTCCCCCAAACTTTTTTTTTGATATGTATCAATCTAGTCATGGCAGTGCTGTATCATCAAAAATTGTATGTATTCATAAGCAGTCTGGATACTATGAACTCTTTTGCAGAAATCTGGCAATCAATGTCCAGTAGTATATTTCTGCCATATTAGACATATTAAAGAGCATAAAAGAAGTGAACAAACTATATATGAATGTATCAGTATGAATCTCACTAACATATAACGGGTATATGAGGGGCACGGGCTAGAATTAAACAAAAAGTGAGTCAGGCATGGTAGTACATATCTATAAACAGTACTTGGGAGGCTGAAGCAGGAGGATCACAGGTTTCAGACCATCTTCAGCTTCAGTAATGAGACTTTCAGCACCTTAGTGAGACTCTTTTTTTTTTTTATTGGTGCAATGTATTCATGCATCATAATGGTATAAAAAAATACTTTTGTAGACATACATGCACACATCGCCCAATTAGCCCCTACCCGATCCCCACCCCGTTCCCTCCCCATCCCTCCTTCCCATGCTTGGCTTAGTGGTTGACACCTAGTTTTATAGCAATTTATCCAATATTAAAGATGATAATCTCACAAAACAGTTTCATTTGTCTGATACCAAGCTTTTGATGACTAAAAGATAACAGTTCAATATTTCTTTTGCTTTCTTCCTTACCAGAGAATATTTTTTTCTTTTCTTTTTTTTTTAGGTGAAGCTATCATACATTTATTTATTTATTTTTCAGGAAAAATCTATCCTGATATGGAATATGGACTCTAGATACCCAAAACAATCTCGAAAAGAACAAAGCTAGAAGATGTATATTTTCTGATTTCAAACCATATAAAGCTACAATAATTGAAACAGTGTACTACTGTTCTAAAGGCAGATATATAAACCATTGGAGTTAAATAAAAGCCTAGAGATAAATTCTTCCATATACTGTCAAGTTATTTTTGACAAGATTTCCACGAACATTTGGTGGAGGAAATAATAATCTTTTAAATAAATATTGTTGAAAAATAATAATTACATGAAAAAGAATAAAATTGGACCCTTACCTAACACATATACAAATATTGACTCAAAATAGATAAAAGACCTAAATATAAATCTTAAGACTATAAACTTTTAGGAGAAAATCTGGGTCATAAAACCTCACAACATTGAAATTGGCAGTGATTTCTTGGATATGATTTCAATGGCACAGGCAATAAAAGGGTAAATAAACTCCCTAAAAAATAAAAAAAAATATTGTATATCCAAAGACAATGTAAACAGAGTTAAAAGTTACTGATAGAATGGGATAAAATATTTCCAAATGCTATATCTGAAGGTATATTAATATTCCAAATAGAAATCCTAAAAATTAGCAACAATAAAAGCAAACAATACAATTTAGAGATAGGTAAAAGACTAACATAAATAATGAATCTCCACAGATAACCAATCTTAGTTGTCTGTTGGATGGAAAATCTTGTTTCTCTGTTTCTGGTGTGTGTTACCTATTTCTTCTTTATAGTTAATCTCTTTGAGTATTTTCCCTAGTGTTGGTTTTGAAGACATAAATTCCTTCAGTTTCTGTTTGTCGTGGAAGCTTCTTATTTCTCCATCTAATTTGATAGAAAGTTTTGCTGGGTAGAAATTTTTGGCTGGAAGTTGTTTTCTTTCAGAGTTTGGAATATGTTACTCCAAGCCCTTCTGGCTCTCATGACTTGGTTTGGGAAGTCTGGAGTGATTCTAATTGGTTTGCCTCTGAATGTCACTTGGCCCTTTGTTTTTGTTGCCTTTAAGATTCTCTGCTTGGCTTCCACAGTGGTCATTTTGACAATTATGTGGTGTGGGGATTCTCTTCTCCGATCCTGTCTAAAGGGAGTTCTATAAGTTTCCTGGATCTGTGTATCAACCTCTTGCTCTATGTTTGGAAAATTTTCTGCTATTATTTCCTTGAAAAGATTGTTAATCCCTTTGGTTTCACCTTCTTTTCTCTCCTCTATTCCAATTATTCTTAGGTTAGCTCTCTTAAAATGGGCCCATATTTCTCCAATGTCAGATTCCTGCTGTCAGATTTTTTTTTCTAAATTAGAAACTATGTGTTCATTTTTTGAATGATCATCTTCTAGGAGTGAGATTCTATTCTCCATGTGGTCTAATTGGTTGTTTGTACTTTGAATTGAGGCCTTTACTTCATTAATTGCATCCTTTATCTCTCTTTGGCTCTCTCTGAATTCTTTTTGAAACACCTCTATTATTTCTACAGTTATTTTCCTGATTTGATCTTCTATAAATCTCTGAGTTTATGTTTTATCAGGTTCTGATGTTGTGGGGTTGTGGGCATTCATTGTTCCATTGTTATTCCTCTTTCCCATGATTTCGGAAGTTTGTGCCTTCTCTGGGTTCTTCCTTGGGTCACTACAACTTCACTTAAGGTGCTGTGTATCTCGAGTCTATGGTATCTCAGTTTCCATTACTCCTTTACTGGGTTGTATTGCAGAGTCTCAGACCCTGGGAGTCAATTGAGGCTGCTTTAGACCATGGGGGTGCCAGGTTAGGCATTCTCCTATGGTGTAATATCTCTGCCACCACCACTCCCCCACTGGGTCAAGTCCCTGGGAGTACAGTACTGGGATTTCTCCTGTAGGGGCCGCAATTTGACTCGCTGTTGAGTGCGCAGATGGAGCTGTCGTGGACTCGGTGAATTCGCTGCTGCTGCCGCCGGTAGCAATATGGCGCTGCTGCTGGGCCCTCGGCCGTGAGGCTGGCGTATTTCTTTTCTGTTTTTGAACTTCACTCTGAGTCCCTGCACGGTGTGCCGAGCCCAGCCCCTGGGAGCTTTAAATGCTCCCTGCGCCGAGAAATCTGCCGAATCCCGCCCGGCTGTTCTGCAGCGGCTCACCTCAGCTCGCTTTCCGCCGCTCCTCTCTGGAGCCTTGTGTACAAAGCAAAATGGCGCCCGCCACTTCACGCCGCAGCTCCGGCTGCAGCACTGCGGTCTGGTTTCTGGTGTCTCGTTTTTCCAGCCCTCTTTTTTCTCTGTAACTTAAAATTACATTTTTTGTTTCTCTGCTGATGGTGTTTTCTGGCTATGAAAGGTGCTGATTTTGTGGTAATAGAGATTGGGTGTTAGCAAGGCTCGTAAGCCCTGTTTTGCTCCATCGCCATCTTCCCAGAAGTCTCCCGGCAATCAGTGAGACTCTTTAATTTTTTTAATTTTTATTATTTATTTATTTATTTATTTATTTATTTATTTATTTATTTATTTTGTGGTACTGGGGGTGGAACCCAGAGGCTTTCTATCTCCGGGCTATACTCCCAGACCTATTTTATATTTTATTAGGAAACAGGCTCTCACTAAGTTGCTGAGAGCCTCACTAAGTAGCTGAGGCTGGCTTCGAACCTGTGAGATCCTCCTGTCTCAGCCTTCCAAGCACAGGGATTACAAGCATACACCACCATGCCCGGTTTAATGAGACTCTGTTTTAAAAATAAAAAGGCTGTGAGTGTAGCTTAAAGGTAGGATGTCTCTGGGTTCAATTTCTAGCACCAGACCAAACAAAAAGAAAACAAAACAAAACAAAGAAGTAAACTAAACATTGATCATTTTTTATAATATATGAAATTTTTATTTTTGTTTTTATTTATTTTATTTTTTTATTTGGTGCACTATATAGTCTCACATCATAATGTGGGTCATGTTGACAATGGCATTTTTCCCCATAGTACTTGGTGTCCTTCCCCTTGCTTCCCCTTTTCCTTTCATCCCAATACTGAGTGTCCAGGTTAACAATGTTATATTCACATGTATACACATATTTGAATGTAGCATTTCCATAATTAACCTCAGCCTTCTTCCTCACATACCCTTCCTTTCTGACTTTGCTGAGGTTTTCCCTTCATTATCTGGAGTCTTTCTGGTATTCTAATACTTGCTAACTTGAGCATATTAGAGAAAACATACCTTCTTTCTATTTCTGTGCTTGGCTGGTCTCTCTTAACACAATGTTCTCCAGGTCTTTCCATCTTCTTGCAAATGATATGATTTTGTTCTTCTTTATTGCTGAGTAGAATTCCATTCTGCATATTTTCCATAATTTTGCAATCCATTTATCGGTTGATGCGTCCACATTTTGGGTATTTTATATGTTACTATAGTTCTCTGATTTCAACCCCTTGGAAAGATACCCAGGAGTGGTATAGCTGGATCTTATGGTGGATCCATCCCCAGTTTTCTAAGGAATCTCCATACTGATCTCTATAGTGGCTGCACTAGTTTGCACTCCCACCAACAGTGTAAAAGAGTTCCTATTTCCAAACATCCTCACCAGCATTTGTTATTTGACTTCTTTATGCTTGCCACTCTGATTGAGGTTAGATGGAATCTCTGTGTATTTTTTATTTATATCTCCCTCATGGTTAATGATGTTGAACATTTTTTCATGTATTGATTAGTCATTTGTATCTCTTTTTTTGTGAAGTTTCTATTTCAATTCAGTTGCCTATTTCTTAATTGGGTTATTTGTTTTGCTAGTGTAGAGTCTTTTGAGTTCTTTGTATATTCTGGATCTCTGCCCTCTATCAGAGGGATAGCTGGTAAAGATCTCCTATTCTGTAGGTTTTCTCTTTAGATTCTTGATGGTTTCCTTTGATGAGCAGAAACTTTTTAATTTGATGGCATCACAACTTTTTAATTCTTATTTTAATTTCCTGTGCTTTGGAGATCTTGTTGAGGAAGTTACTACCTGTGCCTATATGTTGGAGTGTTGAACCTATGCTCTCCTCTAATAGCTTCACACTCTCTGGTCTGATTTCCAGGTCTTTGATACATCTTGAGTTGATTCCTGTGCACAGTGAGAGGTAAGGATTTAATTCCATCTTTCTACAAATGGATAGCCAGTACTCCCAGCACCATTTGTTGAAAAGGCTGTCTTTTCTCCAGAGTATGAATTGGGCCCATTTTTCAAAGATCAATTGATATAAGTGTTTCTGTATCTTCTATTCTGTTCCATTGGTTTGTGTGCCTGTTTCTGTGCCAATACCATGCTGTTTTAACTATATTGCTCTCTGATATAATTTGAAGTCAGGAATTGTGATGCCTCCTGCATGCCTTCTTATTGCTGAGAATTACTTTGGCTATTCTGGGTCCTTTCTTTCTCCGTATGAAACTCATGAATGATTTTTCTAGGTTTATAAAGAATGTTATTGGTATTTTGGTAGGTATTGCATTGAATCTGTAGATAACTTTTGGCAGAATGGCCATTTTAATATTTATTCTGCCTATCCAAGAGCAAGGGAGATATTTCCATTTTCCAAGGTCTTCTTTAATTTTTTTTCTTTAATGTTTTATAGTTTTTATTGTAGAGGTCTTTTACATCTTTGGATAGGCTTATACCTAGGTGTTTTATGGATTTTGAGGTTATTGCAAATGAATTGTTTCCTTTAATTCTTTCTTCATGGATTTATTGTTGACATATAGAAAAGCAACTGATTTCTTTAGGTTGATTTTGTATCTCACCACTTCGTTGAATTGGTTAATCAGCTTCAGTAGTTTTTTGGTTGAGTTCTCTGGGTCTTCTAGATATAGGATCATGTCATCTGCAAACAAGGATGATTTTAATTTCTCTTTTCCTTTCACATTCCTTTGATATCCTTCTCTTGTATTATTGCTGTAGCAAGAGTCTTGAGAACAATATTGAAAAGGAGTGGCATTGTGGGCATTCTTGTCTAATTCCAGATTTTAGAGGGAATTCTTATAGTTTTCCCCATTCAATATGATTTGGCTTTGAGTTTGTTGTATATTGACTTAATGATGTTGAGATACATTTCTTCTATCACAATTTTCTGCAGTGTTTTTTTAACATGAATGGGTGTAGGATATTTTTCAAATGATTTTCAGCATCTATTGATATGATCATATGGTTTTTGTTCATATAGCTAGTATTTTGTCTAGAATTTTTACATCTAAGTTAATCAAAGATATAGGTCTGTAATTTTATTTTCTTGAGATATCTTTAGTTTTGGTAATAATGTGATACTGGCTTCATAGAAGGACTTTGGGATAAATCCATCTGTTTCAATTTCCCAGAACAAGTTGTGAAGTATTGGGATTAGTTCTTCTCTGAAAGTGTTGTAGAATTCAGGTGGAAACCCATCTGGGCCTGGGCTTTTCTTTGATGGCAGAATTTTATTGCTGATTCTATTTCTTTGCTTGCTATTGGTTGGTTTAGCCTTGCTATGTCCTCTTGGTTCAATTTAGGTAGGCTATATGTGCTTAGAAATCTATCACTTTCTTTCATGTTTTCCAGTCTTGGAGTAAACATTTTCAAAATAGTTTCTGACAATCCTTTGAATTTTCCCACTGTCTGTGGGAACATCTTTTTTCATTTCTGATTTTAATGATTTGGGTTGATTCTCACTTTCTTTTGGTTAGGTTGGTCAGGGGCTTGTCAATCTTATTAATCTTTGCAAAGAACCAGCCTTTTGTTGATTCTTTGTATTGTTTTTATATTTTCTATTTCATTGATTTCTGCTCTGATTTTAATTATTTCCTGCCTTCTGCTGGCTTTGGGGTTAGACTGTTGTTGTTTTTCTAGTTCCTTGAGATGTGTCATTAGGTTGTTTACTTGACAACTCTCTGTCTTCTTATATGGGCACTCAATGCTATAAACTTTCTTTTTTTTTCCTTTTTTTTTATTGGTGCACTGTATTCATACATCATAGTGGGATATAAACTTTTATAGACATACATGCACACATCACCCAGTCAGCCCCCACCCGATCCCCACCCCATTCTCTCCCCATCCCTCCCTCCCATGCTTGGCTTAATGGTTGACATCTAGTATTATAGCAATTTATCCAAAATTAAAAATGATAATCTCACATAACAGTTTCATTTGTCTGATACCAAGCTTTTGATGACTTTTCATAACATTTTGATAACTTTTGATAACATTTCAATATTTCTTTTTGCTTTCTTTCTTACCAGATAATTTTTTTTCTATTTTTTAGGTGAAACTATCATATATTTATATATTTATTTTTCAGAAAAAAAATCTATCCTAATATGGAATATGAACTCTAGATACCCAAAACGATCTTGAAAAAGAACAAAGCTAGAAGATATATATTTTCTGATTTCAAACCACATAAAGCTACAATAATTGAAACAGTGTAGTACTATTCTAAAGGCAGATATATAAACCATTGGAGTTAAATAAAAGCCTAGAGCTAAATTCTTCCCTATATTGTCAAGTTATTTTTGACAAGGTTTCCATGAACATTTGGTGGTAGAAATAATAATCTTTTAACTAAATATTGTTGAAAAATAATAATTACATGGAAAAGAATAACATTGGACCCTTACCTAATCGCATATACAAATATTAACTCAAAAAAGATAAAAGACCTAAATATAAATCTTAAGACTATAAACTTTTAGGAGAAAATCTGGGTCATAAAACCTCACAACACTGAAATTGGCAGTGATTTCTTGGATATGATTTCAATGGCACAGGCAACAGAAGAGTATACAAACTCCCTAAAAAAATATTGTATATCCAAAGACAATGTAAACAGAGTTAACAGTTACTAATAAAATGGGATAAAATATTTCACAAATGCTATATCTGAAGGTATACTAATATTCCAACTAGAAATCCTAAAAATTAACAACAATAAAGGCAAACAATACCATTTAGAGATAGGTAAAAGACTAACATAAATAATGAATCTCCACAGATAACCAATCTTAGTTGCCTGTTGGATGGAAAATCTTGTTTCTCTAGTTCTGGTGTGTGTTACCTATTTCTTCTTTATAGTTAATCTCTTTGAGTATTTCCTCTAGCGCTGGTTTTGAAGACATAAATTCCTTCAGTTTCTGTTTGTCATGGAAGCTTCTTATTTCTCCATCTAATTTGATAGAAAGTTTTGCTGGGTAGGAAATTTTTGGCTGGAAGTTGTTTTCTTTCAGAGTTTGGAATATGTTACTTCAAGCCCTTCTGGCTCTCATGACTTGGTTTGGGAAGTCTGGAGTGATTCTAATTGGTTTGCCTCTGAATGTCACTTGGCCCTTTGTTTTTGTTGCCTTTAAGATTCTCTGCTTGGCTTCCACATTGGTCATTTTGACAATTATGTGGCGTGGGGATCCTCTTCTCCGATCCTGTCTAAAGGAAGTTCTATAAGTTTCCTGGATCTGTGTATCAACCTCTTGCTCTATGTTTGGAAAATTTTCTGCTATTACTTCCTTGAAGAGATTGTTGATCCCTTTGGTTTCACTTTCTTTTCCCTCCTCTATTCCAATTATTCTTAGGTTAGCTCTCTTAAAATGGGCCCATATTTCTTCAATATCAGATTCCTGCTGTTGGATATTTTTTTCTAGATTAGAAACTATGCGTTCATTTTTGGAATGATCATCTTCTAAGAGCGAGATTCTGTTCTCCATGTGGTCTAATCGATTGTGCTTTGAATTGAGGCCTTTACTTCATTAATTGAATCCTTTATCTCCTTTTGGCTCTCTCTGAGTTCTTTTCGAAGCACCTCTATTATTTCTACAGTTATTTTCCTGATTTGCTCTTCTAGAAATCTCTGGTTTTCTGTTTTATTGGGTTCTGATGTTGTGGGGTTGTGGGCATTCATTGCTCCAGTATTATTCCTCTTTCCCATGATTTCGGATGTTTGTGCCTTCTCTGGGTTCTTCCCTTGGGTCACTATGACTTCACTTAAGGTGTTCTGGATCTCGAGTCTATAGTATCTCAGACCCCACTTCTCCTTTACTGGGTTGTATCACAGAGTCTCCGACCCAGAGAGTCGATGGAGGCTGCTTTAGACTGTGGGGGGTGCCAGGTTGCACGTTCTCCTATGGTGTGATATCTCTGTCACCGCCACTCTCCCACTGGGTCAAGTCCCAGGGAATACAGTACTGGGATTTCTCCTCTGTGGCCCGCAATTTGACTCAATGTTCTTGATTACGCAGATGTAGCTGTACTGGCTTCGCTGAATTCGCTGCTGCTGCCGCCGGTGGCAATATGGCGCCGCTGCTACACCCTCAGCCGTGGGGCTGGTGTTTTTCTTCTTAGTTTTGATTTCCACTCTGAATCCCTGCAGCGTTTGCTGAGCTCAGCCACTGGGAGCTTTAAATGCTCTCTGCGGCGAGAAATCCCGCCTGGCTGTTCCACAGCGGCTCACCTCGGCTTGCTGTAGCCATCCGGTAAACTCCCCGCTGCCGCCGGCAGTAAAGCGCTGCTGCTGCCTCTGTGGCTCTGTTCTCATTCCACTTTCTCTCTGAAGCCTGGTGATTTTTTTGTTTCTCTGGTGATGGTGTTTTCTGGCTATGAAAGGCGCTGATTTTGTGGTAATGGAGATTGGTTGTTAGCGGAGCTTTTAAGCCCCACTTTTCTCGGTCGCCATCTTCCAGGAAGTCCATAAACTTTCTTCTTAACACTGCCTTCAATGTGTCCCATAGATGTATTCTTTCTTCTCTCTCTCTTCTTTCTTTCTTTCTTTCTTTCTTTCTTTCTTTCTTTCTTTCTTTCTTTCGTTCTTTCTTTCTTTCTTTCTGTGGTACTAGAGTTCCTGGAAACCCTTCTACCTCCTGGCTACACTCCCAGACCTATTTTATATTTTTATTTGGAAACAGGGTCTCTTAAGCCAGCGAGGCTGGCTTCGAACCAGCATGATCGTCCTGTCTCCACCTCCCAAGTGTGGGGATTACAAGCGTGCGCCACCATGCCTAGTGTTGTGTTTCTATTTTCATATAATTCCAGAAACTTTTTTTTATTTCTCCCTTTGTTTCTGATCTTACCCACTCCTCATTAAATAGTGTAACATTCAATGTCAATGTACTTAAATAATTTACTTTGGTCTTCTTGTTGCTGATTTCTACTTTTATCCCATTGTGATCTGAAAAAGTGCAGGGAATCATATTACATCTTTTGATTTTGCTGGTGCTTGCTTTGTGAACAAGGATGTGATCTATTTTGGAGAAGGCTCCATGGGCTGCTGAGAAGAATGTGTGCTCTGCAGTTCCTGGTTGAAATATTCTGTACATGTCTATTAAGTCCATTTGGTTTTTAGTTTTCTTTAGGTCTGAAGAGTTTTTACTCATCTTTTGCCTTAAAGATTGATCTAGTGGCATGAGTGGTGTGTTGAAGTTTCCCGATATTATTATATTTGGGTCTATTTGAGATCTGATGTCCTGAAGGGTTTGTTTTACAAATGTGGCTCCACCCACATTTGGGATATAAACATTACTATCATTATATCTTTTTGTTGAATGGTTCTTTTTAATAAAAGGAAATGTTTTGGTTTGTCACTTATGATGTGTTTTAGCTTAAAGTCTGGTTTATTGAATATCAGCATTGCTACACCGACTCATTTTTGAGTTCCATTAGCATGATATATCTTTTTAATACTTTTACTTTTAGCCTGTGAATATCTTTGCCTTTAAGGTGAGTTTCTTGCAAGTAGCATATATTTGGATTATTTTTCTCAGTTCTTATAATTTATTGCAGTTAGCACACAGTTTAAAAATTCACCAACACACCAATAGTACAAAACTAAAGAGCATTATAAGTTATTTCCCCCTTAGAAAAATAAAACATACTTTTTTTATCAAAGCTAGTTGTCAGTCTAAGTTTTAGAACAAAAGAAAAATGTGAAACTAAGAAAAAGAAAAGGCAATCACTCACGATGACCACAGAAAGAAAATCCAAAAGAAAGTCCATTTTCTCACAGACATTTTAATCCACATTTCAAGTCTCTGTATTTCAATTGCTGAGTTATGTCTTTTGATTCTCAGAGTTATTATTGAGATATAATTTTTGTTTCCTGTCATTTTGTGTTCTATCTTCTGTTTGATATAGGGTTATTTCTTCTTTGCTTAGTTATCCTGCTGATCGAATTCATCCCTTTTCTGGTTCTGAAATTTTTTTCTTCTTTCTTTTTTATGATTTATTTATTTAAGTATTTTCTCTAGTGCTGGCTTAGTATTCATATTTTTTGATATTCTTCTTATCTTGAAACACTTTTATTTCTCCATCAATTTTGAATAATAACTTTGCTGGCTAGCACAGTTTTGGTTGGAAGTTGTTTCCTTCCAAGGTCTGGATGACATCATACCAGTATTTCCTGGCATTCATGACTTGGGTTGCAAAGTGTGGAATGATTTTTACTGTTTCCCTTGAATATCACCCATTATTTTGTTCTCACTGCTTTTAAGATTCTTAGCCTCAGTGTTGGACAGTTTGATTATTACATGGCATGGGGAGGTCCTTCTTTGATCTCATCTTAATGGTGTTCTGTATGTCTCCTGTACATGAATGTTCAAGTTTCTTTCCATGTTTGGAAAATTTTCTGAAATTATTTCTCTGAAGATAATATGGATACCCTTGGTCTGTGCTTTTCTTCAATGCCTTTTATCTGTAAGCTGAAACATTTTATATTGTCCCATAGTTGTTGGATGCTTAGGTCCTATTGTTGTAATATCATCTGTATACTGTTGACTGTGATTTTGATTTTGAATGAACTGTCTTCTATTAGTGATATTCTGTTTTCTATTTCATTTAATCTTCCAGAATTTCTTTCTATTGCTGTCTTCATTTTATTCATTGACTCATTTCATTTCATTTCAGGCCTCTTTCTGACTCTTTCTTAACATCTCAGTTTCTTCTTTCATTTCCTGTACATTTACTGTGAAGCTTTTCATCATACTGAAGATCAGGATTTGGAATTCCCCTTTTTGCATTTCTGGTAGGGCAGTATTTGTGGTTTCCCTTATTTTCTCACTGTTCCTCATCCTCATATTTTCAGAATTCTTGAGTTTGTGTTTGTGTTTTCTTGGCATCTTTTTTCATTTTTGTGTGTGAGTCTGTGGATAACCTATCTGATCCAGTCTTGGCAGGAGGGATTTAGAGGTGTCAACAGGTTCATGCATTGGTAAGTAGTATTTTTTTTTTCCAATGGTGAGGGTTAGGTGAGGGGGAAGGAGATGTAGTGATGGGTACAGGAGTAGGGTAGAGGATATAATTAGGTTGAGTAAGAATTTAAGTATAATAAGGTAGTGTCTGGTTGAGAATAAGAGATGGTGATATAGTAGGATCCTTGATATATATATATAGTGTGTGTGTGTGTGTGTGTGTGTGTGTGTGTGTGTGTGTGTGTTGGTGGTACTAGGGGTGGAACCCAGGGGCTTTTCTACCTCTGGGCTTTACTCTGAGACCTATTTTATACTTTATTTGGAAACAGGGTCTCACTAAGTTGCTGAGAGACTCACTCAGTAGCTGAGGCTGGCTTCAAACCTGTGCGGGCCTCCTGTCAGCCTCCCAAATGTTGGGATTACAAGCGTGCACCACCATGCTTGACTAGTTAGTATATTTAGATATAGAGATATAAAATAGGTTGAATATAAAACAAGGAGATACAGTAAGGAAAAAGAGTTTTGAGAGAAGAGAGTAGATAAGATAGAGGGAGGAAGCTTGCAAAAGAAATGAGAAGGGAGAAAACAAACATGCATAAAATAAGAAAACAAGCAGCAAAAAATAACAATTGTAAGAGCAAATCAAAGACAAAATAGCACCCCCAACAATAAAAAAACTAGCAACAGTGAGAAAAAAAGCAATACTGCTAATATACACATATAGTCCACATATAATGTCTGTTCACTGTAGTAGGTTCTGAAGTATGTTCCAATATCTCTCATTTGCTTTGTAACCTATTTTTAGTTTTTAGACTCACTTAATGAGTGTTTGTGTCCCTCTCTCGCCTCTGACCACTTTGTGCTCCATTGTCAGGGTGGCAGGTGCCACTGTAAATGGGTTCTATGTAAGTGCAGGATTCTTTGTTTTCCCACCTTGGGCTCTGTTCTCTCTGGCCCTTGGCTATGCACTCTGCTTCCTGGACTCTGCAGCCTCTGGTCCTGTGCCCTGCATTTTCAGGCCCTTGGTTATGTACTTTCTAAGCCTGGGCTCTGTGCTTTCAGGACCATGGCTTTGTACCTTCTGATCCTGGGTGCCGTGCCTTCTGGCTCTGGGTTCTGCGCCTTCCAGCCCTGGGCCTGTGCCTTCATACCTGTACCTCTGGAGGGTGTCCAATGTAAACTTGAAGTGACCCCCTGTGATCCTGTGTGGGTACTGTGCCCTAAGCACTATCAGCCTTTTCTGTATCTCTGTAGTTACTAATCTAACCACCTCAAGGGTGGGCCACCAGATCTTAGTCCACTCGGGCCCCTGAGGATGCTCTTGTGGTCATCTGCTGAAAAACATGGTTAACTTACTCTCCTGTGTGCCCGGGTCTCTGGAGAGAGTGGTGTGTCACTGCGGGTGCTGGCTTCTGGTGAGCACACAGGCTTTCAAATCTTTTTCTCTGTCCCTAAAGTGTGGTGCTGGTTGCTTAAGATGTTGGAGCTCTGCTGCCAATTTCTGCACTTTAAATACTTGGTGTTCTTGCCAGAATTTCTTGGGGCTGCGGATCTGGCAGTTGCAGTTTGAACTGGAGGTCCGGGATGGTGCTGGCTGTCATACCAGGCCAGTCATGCTCGGGATCTTTGTTGTGGATCTCAAATTCTGAGTATCGGATTTTCTTCTTCCATGGTTCCCTTTTTTTTTGTTGTTTTTGTTCTTAAATATCTTTGTTGTTTTGTTTTTCTCATCAAAAAGCTGCCTTCTCAATAGTTGAGTTTTGTTTGTTACAGCTACTGAGATGTGCTGCATCTCACAGTCACCATTTTCTTCCTCCTACACTTGATCTCTCTCTTTGTGTGTGTGTGTGTGTGTGGGGGGGTTACTGGGGATGGAATACAGGGACATTCTACCTCCAAGCTACACTCCAAGCCCTATTTTTTATTCTTTATTTATTTTATATTATTATTATTATTATTATTATTATTATTAATTATTATTATTATTATTATTTTGGTGGTATTGGTGGTATTAGGGTTCCTGGAAGCCCTTCTACCTCCGGGCTACACTCCCAGACCTATATTTTACATTTTTATTTGGAAACAGGGTCTCCTAAGCTAGCACACATGGCTGGCTTCGAACCTGTGCAATCCTCTAGTCTCTGCCTCCCAAGCGCGGGGATTACAATCGTGTGCCACCATGCCCAGCCTTTATTCTTTATTTTGAAACAGGGTATCACTGAGTTACAAAGGCCCTCACTAAATAGTAGCTGAGGCTGTCTGTGAACCGCGATCCTCCTGTTTCAGCCTCCCAAATGCTGGGATTACAAGCATGCACCACCAAGCCTGGCTATACTTGATTTTTTGATGAATTTAAGATAGAAAAAAGTGGATGATTTTTACAGGGAGAGTTTGGAGCATAGAGTTGTTTCTATAAGGTCTTAAGGTCATACTGGGAAAGCTATTAATAACAGAGTTAATTTCCTTAATTTTGAAACACCACATCAAGATTTTAGTTGTGTCTGCCACTCCTTGAGATGTGAATAGACTCTCTTTTGATGCCGGTTTCTCAACTTTAAAAAGCTCTAGTCCACTCCAAAATGTTTCCTTGCAGTCTTCATATCCACAGGTCATGGTAGATAAATGGTCTGTTTCCACATAAATCCATTTGTGGAACTCAACCCCTTTACAAGCTCCTGCAAGAAATGCAATCCACACTAGTTATGGTTTGCAATGTGCACTACAGCAATTCATTTGGAGAAGTCAGAATGGGACCTTGTTTGAAAGCAGGATTGTTGCAGATGTAATTAGTTAAGATGAAGTCATCCAGGAATAAAATGGGCTCTTAACTCAGTATGACTGTTGTCCTTATAAAAGAGGAATTTTTGACATATTTACAGGCAGGACACCATGTGAGGAGGAAGGCATAGATCCGAGTGATGCTCCTACAGGGCAAGGAGTATCAAGTACTTCTGAAAACTTCTCAGAGGCTAGCAGAGAGACATGGAGTAGGGCCTGTCCTTACTACCCTCCAAAAGAGTGATCCCTGCTGGCTCCTTGATCCTGACTCTCTAGCCTCCAGAACTGTGACAACAAATGTATGCTATTTAAGCTATTAAATTTGAGGTACTTTGTCATGGTGGCCCTAACAAATCAAGACATCACCAAACATTTTCCAAGCTGGGTAGATTTTACTGAAGCTATCTAGGAGAAGGCAATCACACACACACACACACACACACACACACACACACACACACACACACACACACACATTCCATCACACAGCTCACTGCATTTCTCAAGTTAAATTGCCCACCTCTTTCTCTGCTTGCTCTCTTTTTGTCTCCTTCAACCTGGGTGAATCCCCAAATACCCATATTTAAATTTGTCTCAGTAATTTTCTCAGAGAAATCTTTCTCCTTCCTTTGAAGTTGTGGCCATCTCCATGTTCTGGGACTTAGCTTGAAGCTCATCCACTGATTGGCTTATACGTCTAGTACAAACAGTCTAATCACTTAAAGAAATGCAAAACATTTTCTAGATGGCCTAGTTTTAAATCTTAGCTCTGCATTAATACAAGTTTTAATTACTTTATTACTTGAAAATGAGGATAACAATAAAAATACTCCATAACATCTTCCTTAAGTTCTGTGCTGCCCCAAACAGTGTCTGAGACAAAGCATTTGTGTACAGATGGTTCGCTGGGGAAGCATCTCAGAGATAGCACTGTACTTAGGAATCAAGCAGGGCAAAGGGAGAGATTGGGAGGTGATGCAGGTGCAGTGGAGGCCACAGCTCATCCTGTGGGGAGCTGGAGATGGATGATCCTTCAGAGAGCATCTCTCATAAACAAGTGGGCTGAGCCGTTGTTCCCTCTCACTGTCAACAACTAATCATCTGAAATAGTGACTGGAGAACAACTCAGCTCTGAGAAGTAGGCTGCCAATATTGTCTTGGGCAGGCAAAGAAGTGAGGGTCTTTTTCTTGTTGATTGCCACATGACACACCATGGCATTTACTATTAGACTATTGTGAGCATCAAATGAGCTAATATACAAAAGATGCTTTGAGTGGTAACTGGCATATGATAAGGGCTACATAAATGACAGCTGTCAGTCTACTCACATTAGCAACCCTTTGATGTGTGTTGTATCATGCAGTTTTATAAAAGAATTTCATGTAGACTTTGGCCCTGATAAAGGGCCTGTATGTGGGTGAATTGGATATTTAATCTACAGTACTTCGTATGAAGAAATTAAGGTTCAGAACAATTAAGCGACTTGCCCAGTTATTAGAAACCAGGTTCTATTCTATTTTCAATTCCTCCTTTCTGCTTTCCCCACAGATAATGATAGAGGCCATAAGTACTCATGTGTAAGCTCACCTTTATGAGCCCTAACTTTAGGATAGACAATTTTAAGGACTTAGAGTTTATAATACTCTTGTCTTGAGCAAGATGTAGCATTAATGATGTTGCTTTATTAGCCCCACCCTGAGCCACACTGAAGTTGCAAAAATGGCCAATGGGAGTGACGGTATTCTCCAGGGAGGTTGACTGGCCAACTTTCAGAGCCCTCATGAAGCAGTCTTTACCAGAGCAAATTTTCTGTGATTTTATATGTCTGGTCCTCCACTTTTAAACCCCTACTTGAAAACCCAGTTTTGTGTTGTCTGAGAGTAGAATAGATTTTAGGGAAAGCACATGGTGAACACAGACAAACTCAGTATTTAAGCAAGAATCCTACTTTATTAAATTGCCAAAATGATTGAATTGCCAGAGTGTCCTTATAGAAAACCAGTCAGCATTTACTTGGTAAGAATAAAATTAGAACAAAAGGATTTGGTTGATCTGAAGAAACATCCCTCAACTAAGATAACTGAGATCTCCTCTCTCTACCATGGGGTTACTGAACAAGCTTGATTCCGTGTTTTTACCTTGTGACCTGGTTGGGGTTGTCCACACATTATTGGTCTTTGTCTTCTGGGACCTTAATTTTCCTGTGTTCCATGGTTGACCACTTACCCTTGTAAAATTATCACATTAATAATGCTAATGAGTTCCCAGGGAAGACCTGGGCCAGATGGCCATTTTTCCTCCTTGGAGAAATTTTGCATATCCCGGTGCCGATTTTATAGCCTAACTCTTAGCAGGCAATACTCTTTCCCTATTTAGAGAGTCAACAGAGTGAGCAGTACACTTAGAGCTCAGGATGACTGAGCTTGGGATGCCTGGGCCCAGCTTGCCTCTGCTGACAGTGTGACCTGGGACAAGTTGCTCTAATTCTATACCCTTCTGATTCTTTATCTAAACAATGGATGTGGTACTAGTATAGCCTTCATAGGGATGCTTAATCATTTAAGGAAGTAATCATATAAAGCACTTAGAAGAGGGGCTGACAAAAAATAATAGCTAATTCAATCTTAATCATCATTTTTTACACACTAATAATCTGAGTGAACATTTATTAAGAGCTTGTAGATTTCTGGTACTATTAAAGATCTCTTACCTAAATATCATTTGAATCTTCCAAAGCTTAGTAGAATGAAAACTCTTTGGAGTCTGCTTTCTAGATAAAGAAGCAGAGTTGGAAAGGAAACAAAACAAAACAAAACAAAACAAAACAAAACAAAAAACATGGCTGAGGCAAAGCAGGGGGCTTGGGTGTGGAGCTAGGGGAATTGGATCCAGCAAGGGGACACCAGCATTGCTCCATGAATGGGACTCCTTCCTTAGTCATGTGGTAGCTGATGTCCTACAATGCCTCTTCCAATTCCACAAGGAAGAAACTAGGACTTTGAAAGTCATCAGGAAGCTGCAATTTTGCTGCCCACTGAGTTCCAGTTTCTCCAGCCTCTTTGCCTTACTCACTATTCGAGCAGCACTGTAACCTAGATTCCCCTCTGCTTGAGGCCTCTCCAACCTGCTGGGCTTCTTTGACACTGCATTGAAGTCCCCTGATGGCCACTGCTGCATAAGCTGTCACCTCTACTCTGCTGCTGTTGATCAGGGCATGACAGTCTGCCTGTTGCACTGAATTCCTTCCAAGCATGTCAATCAGAATGCCTCATCTCAAGTCTCACTGCCTACTACACTCCAAGGCTGTGGGTGAGAAAAGTGTTTCACAGGTCTTGGTCTCTCTTAAATTGCCTGTTGAGTATTTTTTTTAAATTTTTTTTATTTTATTGGTGCACTGTATTCATACATCATAATGGGATACAAACTTTTGTAGACATACATGCACACATCACCCAGTCTGCCCCCACCTGATCCCCACCCCATTCTCTCCCCATCCCTCCTTCCCATGCTTGGCTTAGTGGTTGACATCTAGTATTATAGCAATTTATCCAAAATTAAATATGATAATCTCACATAACAGTTTCATTTGTCTGATACCAAGCTTTTGATGACTTAAAGATAACATTTCAATATTTCTTTTTGCTTTCTTTCTTACCAGAGGATATTTTTTTCTATTTTTTTAGGTGAAACTATCATATATTTATATATTTATTTTTCAGAAAGAAATCTATCCTAATATGGAATATGGATTCTAGATACCCAAAACGATCTTGGAAAAGAACAAAGCTAGAAGATATATATTTTCTGATTTCAAACCATATAAAGCTACAATAATTGAAACAGTATAGTACTGTTCTAAAGGCAGATATATAAACCATTGGAGTTAAATACAAGCCTAGAGCTAAATTCTTCCCTATATTGTCAAGTTATTTTTGACAAGGTTTCCACAAACATTTGGTGGGGAAATAATAATCTTTTCACTGAATATTGTAGAAAAATAATAATTACATGGAAAAGAATAAAGTTGGACCCTTACCTAATTGCATATACAAATATTAACTCAAAAAAGATAAAAGACCTAAATATAAATCTTAAGACTATAAACTTTTAGGAGAAAATCTGGGTCATAAAACCTCACAACATTGAAATTGGCAGTGATTTCTTGGATATGATTTCAATGGCAAAGGCAACAGAAGAGTATACAAACTCCCTAAAAAATAAAAAAGATATTGTATATCCAAAGGCAATGTAAACAGAGTTAAAAGTTACTAATAGAATGGGATAAAATATTTCCAAATGCTATATCTGAAGGTATATTAATATTCCAACTAGAAATCCTAAAAATTAACAACAATAAAGGCAAACAATACCATTTAGAGATAGGTAAAAGACTAACATAAATAATGAATCTTCACAGATAACCAATCTTAGTTGTCTGTTGGATGGAAAATCTTGTTTCTCTGGTTCTGGTGTGTGTTACCTATTTCTTCTTTGTAGTTAATCTCTTTGAGTATTTTCTCTAGCGCTGGTTTTGAAGACATAAATTCCTTCAGTTTCTGTTTGTCATGGAAGCTTCTTATTTTTCCATCTAATTTGATAGAAAGTTTTGCTGGGTAGAAATTTTTGGCTGGAAGTTGTTTTCTTTCAGAGTTTGGAATATGTTACTCCAAGCCCTTCTGGCTCTCATGACTTGGTTTGGGAAGTCTGGAGTGATTCTAATTGGTTTGCCTCTGAATGTCACTTGGCCCTTTGTTTTTGTTGCCTTTAAGATTCTCTGCTTGGCTTCCACAGTGGTCATTTTGACAATTATGTGGCGTGGGGATCCTCTTCTCTGATCCTGTCTAAAGGGAGTTATATAAGTTTCCTGGATCTGTGTATCAACCTCTTGCTCTATGTTTGGGAAATTTTCTGCTATTACTTCCTTGAAGAGATTGTTGATCCCTTTGGTATCACTTTCTTTTCCCTCCTCTATTCCAATTATTCTTAGGTTAGCTCTCTTAAAATGGGCCCATATTTCTTCAATGTCAGATTCCTGCTGTCGGATATTTTTTTCTAGATTAGAAACTATGCGTTCATTTTTGGAATGATCATCTTCTAAGAGCGAGATTCTGTTCTCCATGTGGTCTAATCGATTGTTTGTGCTTTGAATTGAGGCCTTTACTTCATTAATTGCATCCTTTATCTCTTTTTGGCTCTCTCTGAGTTCTTTTCGAAGCACCTCCATTATTTCTACAGTTATTTTCCTGATTTGATCTTCTAGAAATCTCTGATTTTCTGTTTTATCGGGTTCTTATATTGTGGGGTTGTGGGCATTCATTGTTCCAGTGTTATTCCTCTTTCCCATGATTTCAGAAGTTTTTGCCTTCTGTGGGTTCTTCCTTTGGGTCACTATGACTTCACTTAAGGTGTTCTGGATCTCGAGTCAGTAGTATCTCAGACCCCACTACTCCTTTACTGGGTTGTATCACAGAGTCTCCGACCCAGGGAGTCGATAGAGGCTGCTTTAAACTATGGGGGGTGCCAGATTGCACGTTCTCCTATGGTATGATATCTCTGCCACCACCACCCCCTCACTGGGTCAAGTCCCAGGGAGTACAGTACTGGCATTTCTCCTCTGTGGCCCGCAATTTGACTCACTGTTCTTGAGCACGCAGATGTAGCTGTACTGGACTCGGTGAATTCACTGCTGCTGCCGCTGGTGGCAATATGACGCCGCTGCCATGCCCTCGGCCATGAGGCTGGCGTATTTTTTCTTCTCTGGTTTTGAGTTCCACTTTGAGTCCCTGCAGCATGTGCTGAGCTCAGCCACTGGGAGCTTTAAATACTCTCTGTGCCAAAAGATCACACCTGGCTGTACCGCAGCGGCTCACCTTGGCTTGCTGTAGCCGTCCGATGAATTCACTGCTGCCGCCGGCAGTATGGCGCTGCTGCTGCGTCCTCGGGCGTGAGGCCTGTGTATCTCCTCTGTGGCTCTGAGCTTTGTTCTCAGTCCGCTTTGTCTCCGTAGCCTGGTGGTTTTTTTTTGTTTCTCTGGTGATGGTGTTTTCTGGCTATGAAAGGCGCTGATTTTGTGGTAATGGAGATTGGTTGTTAGCGGGGCTCTTAAGCCCCGCTTTTCTCGGTCGCCATCTTTCCACTGAGTAATTCTTAACTAGAAAAATATCCTTTAAACTTTAGAATGGAATCACAAAAGGCATAGCTGAAATGGAGTCCATGTCTCCTGACCAGATTCTTCATTGCAGGTGGGATTGGAAATTGAAGGTTGGGGCATGTTATTTAGGTGTAGATATTGTTGAGGTAGGCCTGGATTCTGGGACCTGAGGGTCCAGCATGGAGCTTCTGATCAACATAATAAAATAGACCCCAAGGACTAAGTCCAGTTTTCCTTAAAATAAAGGACTCCTAGTGGTAATTCATAAGACTGCAGGGTCAGAGAAGCAACACATAGATAGGTATTGGGGTTGGATTGCATGAGGAAAGCTCAGAGTTAGATGAAGTGAGTTCAGAGGGCAAGTAGACTATGCATGGCACGGGAAGCCCAGAGGACTGTCTCTCTCAGCCATCATGGTTCTTTGTAACATACCTCCCTCAGGTGTGGAGTACTTGGGAGTGGGTGGTTCAAGCAAGCTTCAAGGGCCTGTGGCCAGGGGGATGGGCTCAGATGCTTTCTCTTTTACCACTCTCCAGCACCTCATCATCTTAATTATTAAGAGCAGGTGTGGCATTTAGCTATGGAAAAGATTCTACTAGATGCCCTCAATCTATTAGGGATTGCTGAATCCTTTGGTTGACAACTGAAGATAGAATTTTCTTTTGGGGGCAGTTGATATCATTCTGAGGTTTTGATACTGCCATTACTTTTATTACTCTTGGAAAACCTTGGGGGGCCCCATGCTCTGCATGGCTGCCTTAGGTTCTGATGTTTGCATTCTGTGTCCTGTCTGCAGGTGGTACCCTTTCCTCTCTCTAAGACACATTGTCTGGCTTTGTGCTTCTTGGTGTCCTGCTAGGTCTCTACTGCAATAAGGATGCCTGCTACTTATTGAATGCTCCTTCTGTGTCAGGCATAACCAATTTGTGAACAAAGCATTATTATCTCAATTTAACAGGTGAAAAAACTGAGGCTTTAGATAAGCTGATAATTATCACAAGGGAATTTCTGTAAACAAAATTTAAACCCAGACATTTGACTTTAAAATCCAAGTTTTAACTACTCTATAATCAGTCTTCAGCTCAGTCATCCTTTCATCCACCTATCCATTCATTCATATTGCAAATATTCATTGAAAGCTTCCTATATGGAAAAGACTTCCTATATGGAAAAGCTTCCTATGGAAAAGACTGTTCTCATCTTTAGGGGTACCACAGTGAACAAAACAGGTACAACCTCAATCCATATGAATTTATATTCTTTTGGGGGATGCTGATAATAAATAAGTATGTACCTATGTAACATGATTCCAGGAAGTGATTTGTGGACTGAAGAAAAATCATATAGAGGCAGAAGCTAGGAAATACCAGAGACTTGTCAGAGGAGTAATGTCAGGCTGCTGTGAGGAGAAGACACATGGTTCGAGACCTAACTAAATGTCTTCATCAGCAATGGAAAAAAAAACATAATGGCTTTTTGAAGGCAAGGCCTGCTTTTATTTATGTCTCCTTAGCATGCTTATAGATGTACTTGAACGATGATCATACAGTGACAATGAGAGTAGGCTCACAAACACCCAATGACAGCCTGAAAGTCACATCTGACATAAGGGGGGTAAGTGAGGCATGAGAGGGTTTGTGGTGATTTCTTTTGGAGGAGACTGCAGTGAGGAGATCTTCTCTGGACTTATGCATTTCAAGGACCAGCAACTTCCTGGCCAAGAAATACAATGCTACTCCATCTCCACTGTGTTTTATGTGGCTTGCATTTTCTTTGGTTCAATATACTTCAATCCACAATTCACAGCAGGGAGTCTTGGTCTGCTTTCTTTTCCTCTAGGAACTTTACAAATAGGAATGATTGCATCTGTCTACTGAATGTTCCCGTAACTGCCTGCAGCACCAAATATCCTTGAAAGCCACAACGATCGAAGGAAGATGGAGTTCTGACACTGCATGTAAGGCAGACACAACTCAGGAAATTCATCTCCTAAAAAAAAAAAAAAATCAGTTTTTATTAGTTAATGGCAAATAAGGGGTGGGGGAGAGTGGAGGCTCTTGAAGTTTCTTTGTAATTAAAAGAAGGGGCTTTGGATACTTACTCACTTTATGTTGTTTGTCTTATTGGTGTGAGGATACTAAAAATAATACTACAAATGCTGTTCTCTGTCCATGCCAATAGAAAGCTAGAGGCTGACTCTTTAAATAGGTAGTTTCAGAAAAGTAGAACCCAAACTATAAGGACCCAGTGAAGTAGCAACAGGAAAAAAAAAGTTATTTTCAATTTTTATTTCATTAAATCATTTTGCACTTTAATATCTGGATTTCCTGTTAAGCCAGCCTTCAAACAGGCCCACAAGTGAGTTGGAGAGTGCGCTCAGGGACAGATGGCAGGGGCAGAGGAGGGAGTGGAGGAGTTAGGCGGAACACTTGGTCTTTCCAGATGTGTTAACTTTGATGTGGCAGCACCATGTTGTATGTTGCCAGTGTTTAGCACACTTCTCTATATTCCGATCAGTCTCAAAGTGCAATAATTTTCCTTCCTTTTCCCCATTCTCAGCATTTCCCTCTTTATTTCCTGCATATTGAAGCACTGAAACTCAGCCAGTCCGATGCCAGAAAGGGCTGTTTCAGGCTCTAAAATTACCCACCCGATGTGCCATTGATTAAAACCATCCCTTTGGAGCCCATCCAGAAGTCCAACTCAAAGAGTTGAAATAAGTATGAGATTCTCTTTATAGACTGACATGTAAATTATGAATCTGACTTTTAATGAAAGACATTTAAATATTTTATTTCCTAGTCTGGCAAGAAATAATAACTTCAGGATGGGAAGTAGGTGCCACTCCCTCCTCACGAAGCCAGGAGAGACACTTTTCATCAATCTGAGCACTCCATTGCATTGATTTGGTCTTGGTCTTAGAACACTTTCCAGCGTGATACTCCAGGTGAGAGCTCCCAGTTGGTCAGAGTCAGCTTGCAATTGCCACCTTTGCACTGTATTGCATTCTGTTTAAACTACTACACATATCACACCAGGAGATAGACACTTTGTCCTAGGCATATGATATACCTTATACAATAACATATTTAAAATGAGTAAAAACATTGAGTTTGCGTAGATACACAAGATTGCACAGTCATCTTTGCTGGGGAAAGCAGGTCTTAAAATGGCTGTTGTTTACCCCAGAGGCCTATGTATGTATTAGAACAGATTTTGGCAAAAAGTCTTTAATGTTGAGGGTTACCAATGTATGATTTCAGAAAACAGACTATTCAGCTTTGGAGTTCGCCAAAGGCAATGGATAGTTCTAGGATACAGATATGGTTTAAAAAGTGGGGGAGGTGGGCGTGGTAGTGCACGCTTGTAATCCCTGCCCTTGGGAGGCTGAGACAGGAGGATCACACAGGTTTGAAGCCAGCCTCAGCTACTTAGTGAGGCTCTCAGCAACTTAGTGAGACCCTGTTTCCAAACAAAAAAATATAAAATAGGTCTGGGAGTATAGCCCAGAGGTAGAAAGCCTCTGGGTTCCACCCCCAGTACCATAAAAAAAAAAGTGGGGGAATATGCAGAGAAAAAAATAAGATGAAATGTGCCAGTTCTTTGCTCCCCTGTGGCCCTTTCTTTCTCTCTACTTCCATTTGTCTGTCTGTCTGTCTGCCTGTCTGCCTGCCTGCCTGTCTGTTGGTCTCTCTTTCTCTGTCATGCTCATAAATATAACAACTACGTGTTTTATTTATGACCATCAAATATGCTTTGTATATGGCAATAGTCTTGACTGATCAGACTTGTGTCCAATTATGTTTGAGGTTTTTCTGAAAATGCTTGAATGGGAAAACGGAAGAGGACTTTGAAGTCAAAGACCTTTTTGTGAGGCTTGGTGCTGCCAGTGCCATTTTCCCGTAGAAGTCTGGGAGAATAATTTGCCATCTCAGAGTCTTGGTTTCCTCAGGAAAAAGGCTGGCAGTAATAGAAAGGTAATAATATTTACCTTTCAATGTTTTTATGAGGATTAAAGGAGTGAACTTTTCTGGCAACTCCTGAAAATTATAAAGCACTGACACAGTTGGGCGATTTTTGATAAATGATGAGTGGAATGTCTGTTAAAGCCTAAAACACACAGCATCTATTGCTATAGATCAATATTATAGCGAACATTTATTTTTAATTTTAAATTAGAATTTTAAAATGTAGAACTTTCTATATTTCATGTTTCACATAGAGGCAGTATCATTGAACTGAGGTAATGCTTTATAATATTTTGATTTCATCTGAATCTCTGAATTTTGGTAACTTCATGTACTACTCAGCATAGATCCAGCAGCAGCTTCTATGAGCCTTTTGTATGGAGATGCATGGTGGTCACTCTTGGTTGGCCATGTGAGGGATGGATAGAGACAACATCCTGTGAATGTCAGAAAACGAAGCAGAGCCTTATCATCACATTTGTCTAAAATTAAATTTGGGTCTCAACTTGGTGCTTTTGTGGTTCAGCAGTAGCCAAATAAACTGCAACCTGTTTATTTACTGTTTAGTCTAGGGCAGTGGGCTGAATCAATGGAACACTCAGCAACCCTCCCACAGAACTGGGTCCCTCCCTGAATTCTTCCTCAATTCTTTTTCCTTTAGTATATTTATAACACAAATGGCTTTCACTGCCCATACCAATGAAAACAGAGTGCAGTTTAACCAAAGAGAGCGAGATGAGCTATAAGGGGCAACTTGAAGTTTGCTCATGGCAATAAAGAAGGTGCTTTCTCTGCCTTTTGAAAGGGTCCCACCAAAGTATGATTGCCCTGAGAACTAAGGAGGACTGCCCTCTTGAATCCCCACCCACATCTTCATTATTTTGCTAATGGGTCTTGTTACCACATTTGTTTCTTGCAATTTGTTTGGGTTCTTTTAATTAACAGCAGGCCCGCACTTTATAGCCTTTCAGGGACATTAGATGACTAGACGGTGTTCCCCAGAAATGGCCCCAGATGCTTTTAGGGGTTGCATGCTAATGTGTCCCAGCATGTGTTCAATTCAGTTGCACTGGTTCTAGAAAATAAGTTTCTATCCTTTGTAGATTTCTCCTGAAATTAAATCTTGAACGAATAGGGATAGCTGGTGTAAGTGAAGGCACTTGCTACCTTTGGGACTGTGTTCTAGCCTTAGTGTCACTTACAAAGGAAAAGAGTATTCTTGCTTGACCTCAGCCTCGACACCCACCTTTTGCTTCCCCAAGTGCTGGTGTTGGGCTCCAGTTTCACTGCACCCTACTTTGTGGACCTCGATGGACAGATACTGTTTAAAACAATGTAAGCACTGTTTTAGAGCTTTTGTGTTTTTCACATTTAAGATATAGAAGAAAATCATAATGAAGAGGAGTGATGGAATGAACACTTCCGCCTCCCATCTCCATGTCCTGCTTCTTCCCTGCTTCCAGTGCATGATGGGAATAGAAAGCATCACTTCCCATGGTGAGGAAAAGTGGAGCCTTAGCATTCTGCTGCTCCTCCTCAACACATAGGGTGTGTGCAACTGATTTAGTGTTTTCTTATTTTTACTTTATATTAATAAAGGTTTGCTTTTTAAAAAAGCGTACATAGCTAGTTAAATATTTCATCCTGTCTCCAAATCCATTAGCTAAGCACAGCAATAGCCTGCCCCTGGGTTCAATCTCCAGTCCCCACCCCCCCAAAAAAAAGGCAATAGGAATTGGATATGAAGATTTGTGTCTAAGTAAAAAATTCAAGAGAGGCAGAGTTCAGCGTTTAGAGCAGTTGGTAAGTCATGCATGTCATCACACCCTGCACACGGAACCAGCACTGCACTATATCTTGAAAAGAAGGCACACAGCACCATAGGTCTTGCTGACCCCAAAACATCAAGCGAATTCTGCATTCAGCCTTTCTGTTGCTCTGCCCTTACCTGGGATATTTTCTACCTGCCTACTTCTCTGCGTAACGCTCTGAATGCCCTGTTGGTAGACGAGACGCTTGTAAGACTCCATATAAAATGATGTCTACCTGTCATCATCCCTAATCATCCTTTTTCCTTTTACTCTGTTAATTTGTTTTGTAATAAATGTCCACCTGGCATACTGTGCATGTATTGGCTTATCAGTTTGCAACATCCCCCCCACTAGAAGGTATCTCTTCTATTCTCTCTATTCTATTTAGGTATGCTAAATTCCAGGAGTCCAGAACAGTGCCTGCCATCTCAGAGGCACTGATCAATATTTATGTCATAAGTCAATGATTTAGTCTGAAGGCTTTTCCCCTTGTGAAACAAGGTTTATCCATGGTACAGTTCCAAGTCTGGTATTTCCTTTAAAGGCAATTAATATTAGCCATAGTTACAACTTACTGAGCCATTTATTGGCCATTTTTAATGTCATATAATTATATTTTTATAGGAACCCTGTAACAATCATTTTATCCTCAGTTGAGAGATAAGTAAACAATATTTCCTATAGGTTTAACAAAATGGCCAAGGCCACTGTTATTAAGAGGGGGAGCCATGTCATCAAATCACATTCTTGTGACCATAAGACTGAGGTTTATGTCATTTCACTTGGCTGTTTCTCAGAATATGAGCAAAAAGAGCAGAGTGCTTCACTAGTTACTGAGAACAACTCAGCTGAATGATCATTAGCTAATTGCTAGTTTAGCTAGCTAACTGGCTAAGACCTGAATTTGCACCTGAAAAAAATAAGGCATCAAGCTAGGTCTTTCTTCCTTTTTAAAACTGATTCTATTTTAAGGATTATTTATATACGTGATAAAATATATACCTCGAGCATACAGTTTTAATGAGTTTTGACAATTTTAGAGTATATATCAAGATAAACAACATTTTACCAAAGATATCAAATATTACCAGCACCGGAAAAATTCCTTTCATAGTCACACCCCACCCCATCCCTAGGCAACTATTGATATGTTTTGAATCTATAGATTAATTTGGATTTTCTAGAACTTTCTATACATAGAATTTGGCAGTATGTGTTCTTGCATTGCATTTTCTGCCTGGCATAAATGCTTTTGAGAATCAGCCTTGTTTCTTTGTACCATTCTTTTTCACTGCTGAACGTACTTCATTGTATGAAATTTATTAATACATTCTTCTTATGATTGTTTCCAGTTCTGACTGTTATAAACATTTGTGTGCAAGTCTTTATGTGAGAATTTAGGTCTATATTTTTCTTGGGTGAATACTAAAGAATGAAATACCAGGTTGCCCATATTAGCACGGAACAAGTCTCTGTTTAACTTAACTAAAAAACACAACTCTGCCGGGCGTGGTTGCACCCACTTGTAATCCACGCCCTTGGGAGGCGGAGACAGGAGGATCACGCAGCTTCAAGATACCCTGTTTCCAAAAATAAAAAAATGTATAAAATAGGTCTGGGAGTGTAGCCCAGAGGTAGAAGGGCTTCCAGGAACCCCAGTACCACCAAAACAAACAAACAAAACAAAACAAACAAACAAAAAAATACAACTCTGCCCAAATGCCTACAGAAGTAGTTTGTACCACTGAGGCATCTTTTCGTGTTGGATTGCTCATCTATAAACCAAAGGTATTTGTCTAGATGATATTTAAGCTTCCTTCTAACATTTTGTGGCTCTAGGATCTGTTGTGTTAGATTTCTGACCCTTGCTTGACCTGAGCTATTAAACCTTATTATTCCTCCCCTTTGTTTTTGCACATCTTGGTTTCTATTCCTTATTCTTGTTCCTGTTAATGCTGCTGCTGCTACTACTGCTGCCATTAATGCTGCTGCTAATGATAGAAAGCTATTTGTGTGAGACACAATGTTAAATATTTTACCTGAATTATCTCTTTCAGTCTTCCCACTAAGCACTGACAGTTGTCTTTTTATAACCCATCTTTGTGATAAAGATGCAGAAGCTTAGAGAAGTTAAGTAACTTCTCCAATCTAACAAAGCTCCTAATGGATTGAGCAGTATTCAATGTCAGTTCTGCCTGGATCACTGCTGCCTTGCTAAATTCTTAGTCTCTACTTTGGTATTCAGTTTTCTACTTGTACATCTTTTAGATGAAGGACCATTCGCCTGGCTGTAGTTGGGACCGACTTCACCTTCTCAGTGCTGTTCATCAGTTTCTTTTCCATACCCTGGCATGGTATCAGTGTTCAATGGCCCAATAACTTTCCAGAAGGCAACAAGAAACGTAATTGAGAGAGTGAGGCAGGCTTCAGATCATCTTACTTATGTCAGCTCCATTAAGTTTTCATTAACCGTCAGAATGGGGTTTCTCAAATCAGCATAATGCCAGTAAGCGTTGCTTTGAAAAAAAAAATAAAGAAATGCTTAACTACTAAGATGTCTTGTCTACCTTTCCTCTGAATCTAGAGAGCACCGTCATTTCAAAGTATCACAGAGGTCACTGCCAATTTTACTCTGAACAATTAGCATCCTCCTTCTCATCAAGTGGTAAAATTACTATTCCAGCTCTTTGCATAAATCAGAACATGTCATTGGCTCTTCAGGCTCTTCTAGGGAGTCATCATTAGGCATAACATGGACTCAGATATTGAGTATTATCATTTAGATTAGTAAAGGATTGTGTGAATATTTTGAACATTTCCCATTCAATTATCTTTCAGGATAGCCTTAAGAGGCCAAAGTTAAGACTATATCAATTTCATTCTTCACATACTAATACGATGCCTATGCTATGTTACATGACTTGTGAGCAAAACATCTCTTGTTCCTCATTATTTACAGTGTTAATCAACCAACACCATTTAAAAACTACTGACTTTGCAAAGTTCTGCTAAGAGTTCTGAAATTGCTTGCCCCAAATGACCTCTAATCTGTTCTTTGCTTCTAGACTTGAGGAATTAATTCAATTCCCAGATCCTCTAGGAGCCTGTTTGTTTTCATAGCTCATCTTTGCATTTTGAGGTCACTCATAATCAATTTGGATGTTTTTAATTTTTTAAAATTTAAACATTGTTCTTATTCACTTGTGTTTCATTCATTGTGAATAAAATATTTGTTTATTTACTTATACTTATTTCTCTAGTACTGTGGATGGAACCTAGGGATGTTCTGGGAGATACACTCCCAGCCTTTTTTAATTTTTATTTTGAAACAGGGTCTTACTAAGTTCCTGAGATTCTAGCTAAATTACTGCAACTGTCTTCAAACCTGTGACTCTCCTGTTTCAGCCTCTTCAGTGCTAAGATTATAGGTGCATTACACCCTACTCATCTGGGAAATTAAAAAAAAATAGATATAACTAACAAATGAAAGGAATATGATAGATAGTATAATAACATTATATAATACTCACTGAATATTGCTATGTGCTGGGCATCATGCTATGTATTTGAATATATTATTTTATTTAATCTTAAAATTTCTAAAATCAAGTTTCTATTATGGGTTTTTGATTACAGATAAGTAAATAGTAGGGAGAGAGGAGGCCGAGACAAGAGGACCACAGGTTTGTGGTCAGCCTCAGCTACTTAGTGAGGCCCTTTGCAACTCAGTGAGACCCTCTTTCAAAATAAAGAGGGCTGGGGGGGGGTAGCTCAGAGGTAGAATTCCCCTGGATTCCATCTCCAGACCTGCAAAAAAAAAAAAAAAAAAAAAAAAGAAGGATAAGAACAGAGTTGGGGTGTATCTTGGAGGTAGATGATTCTGGGTTCAATCCTTAGTACCAAAAAAAAAAAATTAGCAGAGAGAGAACAGGTGGTATTAGGGATGAGTTATATGTTTCTTTGTTTTTATTGAATTTAGCCTGATGTTATTCTCATTATCTTAATAAAAAGAGTATCAATACTATATATTGGTCATGGTAGTTCATAAAAATAACCTTAGACTCTATGTATACAATAATATTTTTTAGCAGACCCTAGCATATTGAAGATGATGTGACCAAATGGACATATTAAATTATTGAACAGGAATACAATATCAATACAATATCAAGTTTTCTTATGTAATTTGTAGAATCTCATAAAGATAGTAAAGGATGTTTTGTGAAAATTTTAATAAAATTTATTTGGAAAATTAGGTTAAGCTGTTAGTAACAAATTTAGAGAACTAAAAAGAAATTTTTTTTCCACGCGCGCGCGCGCGCGCGTGTGTGTGTGTGTGTGTGTGTGTGTGTGTTCTGTGTTGTTTCCTTGGCATTTTGTTTTGAAACACATTTTTTTCAAGCTTAATTAAAAAAATTGTGTTCACACTGCCTTTATCTTTAGCTCTTGAAGTCCAAGAGTTTGATTTTCAATTAAATTTATAAATGTCTATACGCATTGTGAGGATCTGGTAAATATATTTGATAGAAGATAAATTAAGAAGATTTTATTTATTGAAGCTGAGAGAAAAAAATAAGACTTGCAAACCAATTGATTCCAACATCTGTCATGTTTGGACAGAGTGTTTAAACCACAGTTTGAATACAAATTGAATTTGGGCTAGAAAACAAGTTCTTATTTCAGAAATAGTTTACCTCAAAAACATTTTGAGGATAAATTTTTTTTTTTTACCTCTTCCAAACATTTATGCTAATTCAAGCATGGGCAAGTTTAAAAGCAGAACGAAGAAAGCTCTTGGAAAAGATGGATTGAAGATACTAGTAAGAAAATTGTGCTGCTATTATCTCAGCATGAAGCCTTGCATATTTGATTTTTCTTTTTCCTTCCTCATTCTTATCAAATCAGCCAACCAGTCCTATGAATTCTTTATCTACAGTGTCTTCCAGTTCTCCCTGTTTGTATTTGCTAGCATCTTAATTCAGGCTTTTGCCTTCTTATTACTAGACTCTGATACTCAATGTTTCATATCCTTTTTTCTAATTTCTCCTACCTTCAGTTTGTCTCTAGCAGGCTACCAGACAGACTTTCTTAAAGAATCACTTTCTCCGTATCACTCTCCTGCACAGAATCTTTATTGCTTTGCTTCTCCTCTAAGTTAAGTTCCTTAGCTGATAATGGACATTCACACATCTGATTGGCTACTCCAGATATCTGGAATAATTTGCCTGCTTTTCGGGACTTGTTTCAAACATGCCTCAATGCCAAGGCATACTCATGGCTGCCTACTTACTATTCTCTAAGAGTGTTTTACATTTTCCTGGCTGCATGGTTTTGTTCAAGTAATTATCAATTTTTTCTCAAATTTGGTTTTCCATTTTTAACGTGTTGTGGGAAAGGCAAAGGGCTTGTTATAATATTTGTTTAGATTTTTAGATCTCGGGTGTTAAGCCCTAGTTCCCCTTGCTCTCTAAACAGATTTTATATTTTAAAACAGCTTTAGATTCACAAAATTATTGAGCAAAAAGTACATGGAGTTTCATATACCTGTCATGTCCTCACACTCAGCCACCAACTTTACCAAAGCGGTACACTTGTTACAGTCCAGTAAACTTTATACTGATACATCAATATCACACAAAGTTGATAGTTTATAGTAGAGTTCATTCTTGGTGTTGTACATCCTGTGAGTTTAAAAAAATTTATAATGACACATAACCACCATTTTAGTATCATACAGAGAGTTTCATTACCTTAAAGATCCTCTATGTTCTACTAGTCATCTCTCTTTTCCCCCAGCTACTGACAACCATAGATCTTTTTATTGCCTCCAGTCATGCTTTTCCCAGAATGTCCTATAGTTAGAATCATACCATGTATAGGCTTTTCAGACCAGCTTTTTTCACTTAGTAATATACTTTGAAAGTTCTTCTGTTTTCATGGCTGGAAAGTTCATTCCTTTTTAGTACTGATTAATATTCCATTTTTTGGATCTATCAGTTTATCCACTTGCTGCAGGACATCTTGGTTGCGTCCAAGTGTTGGAAATTGTGAACAGAGATGCCGTGAACATCCCCTACATAGCTTTTTGTGTGGCTGTATACCAACAAGTATAATCACTGGGTTGTATGAAAATAGTATATTTGCTTTTGAATGCAGCTGCCAAACTGTCTTATAATATGGCTGGACATTTCTGCATTGGCACTTGCAAGGAAAATGCATTCCAGTCACTCCATATCCTCCCTATGGTTTGATTCTGGGCTTCTCTCAGCATTTTCTTTTTCTTTTTTTTTTTTTTTTTTTGCGGGTCTGGGGATGGAACTCAGGGCATTTGACATCCGAGCTACACCCCCTGCCCTATTTTTTATTCTTTATTTTGAAACCGGGTCTCACTGAGTTGCAGAGGGCCTCACTAAGTAGCTGAGGCTGTCCGTGAACCAAGATCCTCTGGTCTCAGCCTCCCAAATGCTGGGATTACAAGTGTGTGGCACCACGCCCGGCTGCATTTCTTTTTCTTTTTCTTTTTTTTTTTTTTTGAGATGCAGTGAGCATTTTTATTTATTTATTTATTTATTTATTTATTTATTTATTTTTCCCCCTTTTTTTTTTATTGGTGCACTGTATTCATACATCATAGTGGGATACAAACTTTTGTAGACATACATGCACAGTTTTCCCAGTCAGCCCCCACCCGATCCCCACCCCATTCTCTCCCCATCCCTCCTTCCCATGCTTGGCTTAGTGGTTGACATCTAGTATTATAGCAATTTATCTAAAATTAAAAATGATAATCTCACATAACAGTTTCATTTGTCTGATACCAAGCTTTTGATGACTTAAAGATAACATTTCAATATTTCTTTTTGCTTTCTTTCTTACCAGAGAATATTTTTTTCTATTTTTAGGTGAAACTATCATATATTTATATATATATATTTCAGAAAAAAATCTATCCTAATATGGAATATGGAGTCTAGGTACCCAAAACGATCTTGAAAAAGAACAAAGCTAGAAGATATATATTTTCTGATTTCAAACCATATAAAGCTACAATAATTGAAACAGTGCAGTACTATTCTAAAGGCAGATATATAAACCATTGGAGTTAAATAAAAGCCTAGAGCTAAATTCTTCCCTATATTGTCAAGTTATTTTTGACAAGGTTTCCACAAACATTTGGTGGTGAAAATGATAATCTTTTAACTAAATATTGTTAAAAAATAATAATTACATGGAAAAGAATAAAATTGGACCCTTACCTAATCCCATATACAAATATTAACTCAAAATAGATAATAGACCTAAATATAAATCTTAAGACTATAAACTTTTAGGAGAAAATCTGGGTCATAAAACCTCACAACATTGAAATTGGCAGTGATTTCTTGGTTATGATTTCAATGGCACAGGCAACTGAAGAGTATACAGACTCCCTAAAAAATAAAAAAAAATAAATTGTATATCCAAAGACAATGTAAACAGAGTTAAAAGTTACTAATAGAATGGGATAAAATATTTCCAATTGCTATATCTGAAGGTATATTAATATTCCAACTAGAAATCCTAAAAATTAACAACAATAAAGGCAAACAATACCATTTAGAGATAGGTAAAAGACTAACATTAATAATGAATCTCCACAGATAACCAATCTTAATTGTCTGTTGGATGGAAACTCTTGTTTCTCTGGTTCTGGTGTGTGTTACCTATTTCTTCTTTGTAGTTAATCTCTTTGAGTATTTTCTCTAGTGCTGGTTTTGAAGACATAAATTCCTTCAGTTTCTGTTTGTCATGGAAGCTTCTTATTTTTCCATCTAATTTGATAGAAAGTTTTGCTGGGTAGGAAATTTTTGGCTGGAAGTTGTTTTCTTTCAGAGTTTGGAATATGTTACTCCAAGCCCTTCTGGCTCTCATGACTTGGTTTGGGAAGTCTGGAGTGATTCTAATTGGTTTTCCTCTGAATGTCACTTGGCCCTTTGTTTTTGTTGCCTTTAAGATTCTCTGCTTGGCTTCCACATTGGTCATTTTGACAATTATGTGGCGTGGGGATCCTCTTCTCAGATCCTGACTAAAGGGAGTTCTATAAGTTTCCTGGACCTTTGTATCAACCTCTTGCTCTATGTTTGGAAAATTTTCTGCTATTACTTCTTTGAAGAGATTGTTGATCCCTTTGGTTTCACTTTCTTTTCCCTCCTCTATTCCAATTATTCTTAGGTTAGCTCTCTTAAAATGGGCCCATATTTCTTCAATATCAGATTCCTGCTGTCGGATATTTTTTTCTAGATTAGAAACTATGAGTTCATTTTTGGATTGCTCATCTTCTAAGAGCGAGATTCTGTTCTCCATGTGTTCTAATCGGTTGTTTGTGCTTTGAATTGAGGCCTTTACTTCATTAATTGCATCCTTTATCTCTTTTTGGCTCTCTCTGAGTTCTTTTCGAAGCACCTCTATTATTTCTACAGTTATTTTCCTGATTTGATCTTCTAGAAATCTCTGATTTTCTGTTTTATCGGGTTCTGATGTTGTGGGGTTGTGGGCATTAATTGCTCCAGTATTATTCCTCTTTCCCATGATTTGCGATGTTTGTGCCTTCTTTGGGTTCTTCCCTTGGGTCACCATGACTTCCCTTAAGGTGTTCTGGATCTCGAGTCAGTAGTATCTCAGACCCCACTACTCCTTTACTGGGTTGTATCACAGAGTCTCCGACCCAGGGAGTCGATAGAGGCTGCTTTAAACTATGGGGGGTGCCAGATTGCACGTTCTCCTATGGTGTGATATCTCTGCCACCGCCCCTCCCCCACTGGGTCAAGTTCCAGGGAGTACAGTACTGGGATTTCTCCTCTGTGGCCCGCAATTTGACTCACTGTTCTTGAGTACGCAGATGTAGCTGTACTGGCCTCGCTGAATTCGCTGCTGCTGCCGCCGGTGGCAATATGGCGCCGCTGCTACGCCCTCGGCTATGGGGCTGGCGTTTTTCTTCTTGATTTTGATTTCTACTCCGAATCCCTGCAGCGTGTGCTGAGCTCGGCCACTGGGAGCTTTAGATGCTCTCTGTGCGGAGAAATCCCGCCTAGCTGTTCCGCAGTGGCTCACTTGGGCTTGCTGTAGCCGTCCCGTGAATTCGCCGGTGCCTCCGGCAGTATGGCGCTGCTGCCGCGTCTGCAGCGTCCTCGGGCGCGAGGCCGGTGTATCTCCTCTGTGGCTCTGTTCTCAGTCCGCTTTCTCTCTGGAGCCTGGTGATTTTTTTGTTTCACTGGTGATGGTGTTTTCTGGCTATGAAAGGCGCTGATTTTGTGGTAATGGAGATTTGTTGTTAGCGGGGCTCTTAAGCCCCGCTTTTATCGGTCGCCATCTTCCCGGAAGTCGCATTTCTGATGTTTATATCTAATTGTATCTGAGAAGTTTCCATATATATGATCGTTTGGAAATAAAATAGAAGATCTACTACCAAAAGATGTCTAAATAAAATTTACTTAAGTTATAATAACTATATGAATATTATTTAGAGAGAATTTTGAAAACTCTGTTATTTTAATTTTGAAAAATATATTTTATTTACTTCTACTAATACATGACATACCTTTATTTTAGTTAAATCAGCATTTATTACATATTTGTAATTATTTTTATTTGATCATAAATCTGTTACAGTTATTTACGTGCCTATTCCTGGTATTATTTATATAATTATAATACTCTAGGAGGAAAAAAATTATTCCTTTTATTTTGTACCCAGCACCTTATCAAAATATTCTCAATAAATAATTATTAGGTGAAATATTCTTACCATCTCACATATATTGTATTTTTAGTGGACGTTCCTAAGTGAAATAAGTTTCACAACCATAATATATAACTAGTGAGACTCCATCAACCAGCATAACTAAAATGCAGTGGAGTTCATCTTTCTTTCAGAAAATAGATGCAGTAAATAGTCCAATTTTGCTTCCCAGTTATATTCATCCCTGGGAAGCTCAGAAATGTCAATGCACTGTAGTAGCCATCTTCAACTTTGTTTGGTTTACTATACTCTTTCTTTTTTATGGGGAATCGGAGGCTTCTATAAGTTAGTCTTATTTGTGGACTCTATTAGTCAGGATTCTCTACAGAAATAGAACCAAAAGGACACATATAAAGGTAGAATTATAAGAGGGGATTTACTAGGGGAATTGGCTCATGAAATTATGAAAGCTGAGAAGTTCCAGGACAGGCCATCTGCCAGATGGAGAGCCAGGGAAGTCAGGAGAGCTTGGTGCAATGACAGGCCTCAGAGCTGGGGAAGCTGATGATATAATGTTCAATCTGAGTCTGAAGGCCTCAGAACCACTGGAGTTGGAGTGCTGGTGCATGTCCTGGAAACCAAAAGCTGGAGAGCTTGTGTACTGATGTCCAAGGTCAAAAGTAGAAAGGTGTTGCAGATTCAAGTGAGAGAGATTGTGCCTATTTTCTACATTTTAATTTTACCCAGAGCCTCAGCCAGTGAGAAGATGTTTACCAACACTGAACAATGGTAGATCTCCCCCCACGGTGTCAAATGCCCATCTCCTCCAGAAACACCCTCATGGACACCCCAGAAATTAAATTTGACTAGCTGATAATCACTTAATCTAGTCAAATATACCGCTGAAATCAACCATCACATGGGCCCATTAAAAAAATTCTTTCATACCTTTTTAAAGATAGCAAATAGGCATAAGTACAAAATATTTTGTACTTAGTTTGATCAGAAACACTTACTGCCTATAGTTAGAGGGTAGAAAGTGGAGATGTTACTCTTACCTTAACTAAAATAAAAAGCCAGATAATCTTCAAAGCCATAATTTTTCTTGAACTCTTCAAGGCTGATAACACAGGTTAATTAATTAGCCAAAAATCTGAAGATGGCACACTGAAGGAGAAGTAGAGATGAGGATACCGGTTCACCTGAGCACTGTTTAACCTGGGTACCAGCTTACATGAGCACTGTTTTACTGGATGCAGAGCAAGGGAGAAACAGCAATTAAATAAGGGAATAAAATGCTTTCAGAAAAACATTTTAATCGCATTGTGAGAGGCCAAGAGTGGGTTTCTGTGAGTACAGAACTTATGAGAGCTGGAGCTACAGGCGGAGTTTGCTCCTCTGCATCTGTTCTTCTCTGTAGGAGAGTGAAAACATTTTTTGTGTGAGGTAGAATAATACAAATTGCTATGGAAAAGACACAAAGCTTGGTCTTGGTCCTTCTATCATATATCTTCTACAGAAAATAAGCCTTTTATCATTGAAGGATGAACTAAACTCCCTATTAAAAGACTAGAGAAAAGAAGTCCTGCACCACCAGGGGAAAAGCAGAAATCCATCCTGCACCAGATCACTAGAGTTGGGGTAGAAGGGAATTCCTGAAAAGCCAAAGGCCCACGTGAGATCCAGGGTGAACCGGAACAAGAGAAAACTCCCCTCCACCACTTCAACATCAGGTTAGCAAGTGTCATGTGACATGGAGAAGCGTGTACCACTGTGACTGTAGAAGGTGTGTGGATATAGCTTCTTTCTGGGGCACAGTGTTATAGAGCAAGTCGAAAGCTGAGTTTGGAAGAGAAACAAAGAGAAAAAAACCTAGGCTGAGCAGAAAGAAATACTAAAGGAATTTGAAACAAGTGGTGCACTGAGGGTTATCACAGAAACATCACAACCTAAAATGAACCCAAGTCCTGATTAAATAAACTCTCCAGCTTCCTGATCCCGAAACAACAAACTTACAGAAGGAGATCCTTGACCGTTTTCAGGGATAAATGATATTTATGTTAGTTACTCCAACTTTCAACTAAAAGTTTCTCTCTCTCTCTCTCTCTCTCTCTCTCTCTCTCTCTCTCTCTCTCTCTCTCACACACACACACACACACACACACACACACACCAGAAAAATCTAACAATTGTCAAGAGGCAGAGCAATTCAGAGCTTATTTAAATGTTGGAAATATTAGACAAGAATTTCAAAATTACTATGATCATTTCATGAAAGGTTCTAGTGTAATATGTGGGTAAAAGTCATGTAGGGTAGAAAATTTTACAAGGGTTATGGAATCTATACAAAAGATCAAATAAAAATCAAAGGGAAAAACATGATAACAGATGATAATTGTCTTTAACAAGGTTATGAATAGACTAGATATAGATAAGAAGAGTAGTGACCTTGACAATAGTTTAATAGAAAAAAGTCTTGAAAATGAGTTATAGAAGACTTCTTATCAGAAATTATATAAGCTAGAATGGAATGGCATCTTTGTTTGTTTGTTTGTTACTTTTCTTGGTACTAGGGATTTAACACAGGGGCATTTTACCTCTGAGCTACACCCTCAACCCTCTTTGTTTTTTAATTGAAACAAGAGTTCTCTATGTTTCTGAGAGTCTCACTACATTGCTGAGGCTGTCCTCGAACCTGTGATCCTCCTATCTCAAGCTCCTAAGCATTGGGATTATAGGCACCCACCACAGTGCACGGCTGAATAACACCTTTATTCACAAAAATGTTAAAGAAAAATTTTCACATAGAACTATGACACTACACAGAAACTTAGATTTTCAGAGCCATAAAAATCCCTGAAAATAGTGAAAATGAAGTTAAAGATAAATTTTTTTATTATTTTAATCACTGTAAGAGAGTTATTTAAAACAAAAAATAGTGTGCCACTCTGCTCTGTGTATGCAGCATATGTAATATTTGTCAATCATTACATAAATAATGGGAAGAAGGAGTTGGTAGCATCCAGTTATAAGGTTCTTATATTGTATGCAAAGTGTCATATTATTTGACACTAGATTATGATTAATTGAAGAGTTATATTTTAAACCTTAGGGCAAATACTGAGAAAGGTTTCAGAAGAGGTTTAAGTAATAATATCAGAAATATCCTCTTTCTGGTTACCTCACTCTATTCAGGATAAAATGATTGTCATTCTGTTTTTATAATTTGATTTTCATTTATAGCCCACTTTTCCTTTTATAGCCTCTTTTTTTAGATCTGTCCTCAATAACTTTGTATTATAGAGGTATGTGAAGGAATATGCATGCATTTTTATATTGCTATTCTGTACAAATAAAATTCAGATTTACAATTGAAGAAAAATAAGTTAGGAAAACACCAGAATGATGTCACAACTATACTAAAGACAACATTACTTATCCATGTTTGAGGATCCAAGAGGCAAAGAAAACTGATTTAAACATGGAAGTTGAAAAATAAAAATGCCAGTGGGAAAATAACTTTCCAATATTCTTCTTCCATGAGCGCATGCATAAATTTGATTTGCAATATAAATAGCAGATCTTTTGAACAAGGAACAAAATTAATGTGTACAAACACATGATACATCAAAGAGTGGAAAGGCCACATGCTTATCCTAATAAAATATAGAATCAACATAAAATAAGAGGTGATTATTGACAATCCCAGACCAGAAATAGATGAGAGCAGTTCCCAAATAAGGTTTCCATTTGGCTTTTCTACACTAACATTTGTTGTGCCTAAACTTTAATAAAGTACACATAGAGTCAGAGTTTGGCAATGCGTGGTATAACATTCACTTGTTTGTCCCTCTCAGCCACCTCGTGATAGTCTGTGGTTTTGATTTCAGAGACAAAACACTCAGATTTACCAAAATGTGGCAAATGCAGGTAAAGATTCGGAGTCAGACTGGATTGAAATGAAGACTTTCCAGTGTGCAAGTTGCTTCACACTGTTGCACTTTATCTTCAAACTGGGAAAATACTAAGAAATATGGCAGTACTCACTAGTTAAATACAGGGAGAATGTCTGACATGATGGCAGGCAGGTCATGATAGGGATTAACATCATCATCAAACAGTGATGGTAGCTGGGCATGGTGGCGCACACTTGTAATCCCAGCATTTGGGAGGCTGAGAGAGAAAGATTGCGACTCGCGGACAGCTTCAGCTACAGAGTGAGGCCCTCTGCAACTCAGTGAGATTATTTCAAAATAAAAAATAAAAAATAGAGCTGGGGGATGTAGCTCAGAGGTAGAATGCCCCTGCGTTCCATCCTCAGTACTAAAAAAAAAAAAGAGTGATGGTAGCCAGATGTAGTGGTGCACACCTGTAATCCTAGTACTTGAGACCCTGAAACCAAGAGATAGCATGTTCAAGACTTACCTCAGCAATTTAGGGCTCTATCTCTTTAAAATGAAAAGGGCTGAGCTGGACGGGGTGGAGCACCTAAATTTGTAATCCCAGCATTTGGGAGGCTGAGACTGGAGGATTGCAGTTTGCAGATAGCCTCAGGTACTTAGTGAGACCCTCTGCAACTCAGTGAGACCTGCTTTCAAAATAAAGAATAAAAAAATAGGGCAGGGGGTGTAGCTTGGAGGTCGAATGCCCCTGGGTTCCAGCCCCAGACCCGCAAAAAAAAAAAAAAAAAAGAAAAAAAAAAGAAAAGGGTCGGGAGTGTAGCTTGAAGGTGGACTCTCTTGGGTTTCATTTCCATGACCAAAAGTCAAAACAAACAAACAAAAAAGATCAAGCAAACACATAACAAGAGAGTGATTTTAGTGAAAATCACTTGGCCTGAGAGTTTGAATGGCTTTTGGGTGCTCCTGATTTGAAGACAGACTTCTGAGAAAACGTATGTGGTTGGTGTGGTGCTACTTTTCTGAACTTTGATTTCCTCATCTCTAAAATGAGGTGGAGTAGATCATCGGTTTAAACCCTTTATGCAAGTGAAAGATTAGACAACAGGTCAGTATTTGAAAGTGTTACAAACAGAACCGGAGTTTGAACTAAGGCATGGAGCCGGAGCTGGACTTCTTCATCCACTACCTACCAGGGTTCCCCTGGGCAGTTATGGGACTCCTTGGGCTATCAGAATGTGGAAAGCGATGCTTGCCAAAATGTTGGGGAGCAAGGCTTTCTGTTCCATTCATGTCTGTACCATGTATGGGTTACATGAGTTTTTACTAAATCTATTATCTATTGCATCTCTCTTAAAATAGAACCAACAGTAGTCAGTATAACAAAAGTAATAGATAAATATATTACATTGTAATGATTAAATAAATTTAGTAACCCATCCATTGATCAGAACTCATCATCTTAAAGATCGAATCAGTGTATCATCACAGCTTGGTATAGCTAGAAGCTTCTAGTCAGGTCCCATAACACAACCATAACTGTTATAACTGATAATGGAGAAACATTAGAAATATTAGGCTCTTTTCTCTATGACCTTTAAATAACCCTTGGCAGGCAGTGTTCTTATTGTAATTTTATAGAAAACATTAACTCATGTTTAAGGAAGTTACCTTGAGTCACATTGGTTATTAAGTGGCAGGCCCATAACTGTGACTACATTTCTTAATTCCATGTCAATTCTCTTTTTGCTAAGCTTTTAAAGGCCAGTGGAAATTTAGACTGAACAGTGAACAAGCTTTTTGTTACTAAGCATGAGTTCTTACTGTTTTGCTTGAGAATTCTAAGTAGTTCAGAGAAGCTCTCTGAATCATCCAATGACACACAGTTAATAAGTATTCAGGGCACCCTGAATTCTTCAAAGGCATAATGGGTAAATATTCTTCATGGTTTAAATATAGTGAAAACATTTGCATTCTGATATTAATATTTATTGATTTTTTGAGGTCCAATGAATAGTTCTCATGATAATTCGTAAATCTACAGAGAAAACCTGCATTCATAAATAACAAATTGTATCATTATCCACATCTGTTCTCATTTTCTATAGGCTTAAAAATCTCTATTCAGTGTGAGTGCCAAAAGAAATGGGTAGCCACCAGCATCTATCAAATTCTGGCCCATTTTTTTCCACTTAATTCTTTATTTGAGAATGCAATGCTTATCCAAAATAAATAAGGGATCTACTAAACTACAGTAATTAGCATGCAATGAGTCTCAGATTCCATTTACTTATGGAAATCAAATAAAATCTAACATTTTAGCAATACTATTGTGATGTCAGCTGCTCGATTAGGCTGTTAGAACTGCAGGAGTTACTACTTTAATATCACATTAGCACATCATTAGCTCAAACCATGCCACAGCAGTGTGAAAATTAGCAATTTTCATTTTTCAAAAGAGACAATATGAACTTTTCCTGCTGCTTAAATTTGATGTGTGTGTGTGTGTGTGTGTGTGTGTGTGTGTGTGTGTGTGTGTGTTGAGAAGGGGGTGGTGATAGAAGATGCATGGAATAGTTATATTTTAAATTAACAGTTGCCCTTTCAAAGTCTGTGTATATTGAGAAATTAAAGCTAATATATATATTACCCTTCAGCCCTATTTTTTATTCTTTATTTTGAAACAGGGTCTCACTGAGTTGCAAAGGGCCTCACTAAGTAGCTGAGGCTGTCTGCAAACTGTGATCGTCCTGTCTCAGCCTCCCAAATGCTGGGATTATAGCCATGCGCAACCACACCTGGTGCTAATGCATATTTTAAAAATCAAAAGCACATGCACATCAAATTTTTTATATAACTTTGTTAGCTGACAGTAAATCTTCTTTTGTTGAGGTAGAGTGGTTCAGAAATAAGCGGGCAGATGAAAACTCCTACTTTATAGCTCAAAATTACTTACTGAAGCTACATTAAAAATATCTTTTGAATAAATGAATAAAAAGTACTATCATCTATTAACAATGTGCCAAAATTCCCGTTTTCAAATTTGGCATGTATATTCTATTTTGTTTTTAGTATAACCTTGAGTACAATATTTTAAAATTCAAATGCACTTTAACACATATTAGTTGTATTTCAATTTTATATAACCTTTATTATATGGTCAGAGCCAATATCTATATCTTCATTTCATGGATGAAGAAATTGGATTTTGACTTTGCTTAGTTCACACAAATCTACTTCTATCAGTTTCTTTCCATATGATATTGGAAAAATTATTTCTCTATATAGCAGTTGACACATCTAGGAAATGGGAATAACAAGTAGAGATGTCTTGCAAGATGATTGTAAAGAATAAATGACATAATCCATGAAAAAAATCTTGGTACAATGCTTGGAACATGGCAACCACCTATAAATGTTCACTTGCTATTCTGATTCTTATTGCATATGTCAAATGACAAAGATAACTCAATTATAGAAAAGCACTGAGGATCCCATTATTTTGTACATCATGAACATGTCTATGATACCTATGTAATGTTAAATGTGAGGGCATTTTCTTTCATTTATTTGCTCATAATCGTTTCCTGCTGTCTTCACTCATGGGATTCATGTCCTGTCTTGTCTGTGTATATCCTTTAGTAGTTCTTTCACTGAGTAGTGAGGTTGCTTATGATCTGTGCATCTGAGAAGTCCCCTATATTTTTTCATTTCTCATTGATGGCTTTGCCCAGAGGAAACTCTGTTGACTGTGAGGGCTTTGGTGTCTACCTGATTGATTGACTTGGTTGATTCTTTGGAACTTTTTAGACTCATCTTTATTCCTGCTACTCTATATCTTCTTGTCTTTACTCTTCTTTTCTTTTTTTGTGGTAGTTGGGATGGAACACAGGGGCTTTCTGCCTCCTGGATACACCCCTAGACTTATTTTATATTTTACTTGGAAACAGGGTCTCACTAAGTTGCTGAGAGCCTCACTAAGCTGCTGAGGCTGGCTTCAAACCTGTGTGATCCTCCTGTCTCAGCCTCCCAAGTAGGGACATCACAAGTGTGCACCACCAGGCACGGCTACTCTGTATTTTCACTGTTATGCACCAGTGTGTGATGACTTACTTTATTTGATATTAGGCAGCTGCTTTAAATTGAACACTCTCTTATTTATTGAAGTTAATAGTACTTAAATATTATGCTTCCCAATTTCTTCTATTATCTTCCTCTGCAGCTCCTGGTAAATGTATATTAACACTTTTCATTCTACAGTTCATGTATCTTAACATCTAAATAATATTTTTCTGTCACTTAATGTTTTCACTAAACATTTTGCCTATATTCTGGATAATTTTCTTAGACTTATATTTATATATTTTCTCTTAAAATGTCAATATAATTATTTTTTTTAAAACTATTTGGTCTTTTAAAATCTGTCCTTTCTTTTAAAAATGGTTTACTACTTTTATATATTTTCTCATTTTTATCTCCTTGAATATTTAAATATACTAATTTTAAAATTGCATCCTCTTTGCTATTCTATGGTTCCTTGGGTATACTTTCTCCTCTGTTTCTTTTTCTTATTCTTTCCTATTTGGTTTCTTTTTGTTACTGTATTTTTTTTTTCCCTATGAACACATTTTGGAATAAAAAATGAGTGTCCTCAATGCTATAAGAGTTTTTAGGGGCAACATCATGAGCCCCAGGGAAGCCAAAAGTCACAGACAAGTGTTTGCTCACTTGAAATTTCCACACTCTTTGGGTTGTTCAGGGATTCAGGTCCCAGGGAGGTGATAGACTTCAAGCTGTGTACTCAAGTGGCTGACTCTTCTTATCCATGGCCTCAAAAGAGCCTTGGTTCTGCTAGTTGGGGGTTGGGAGGAGGAAGTAAAATAAGAAAAGAACCTGTTATTGTACCTGCAACTCAGAACAGGATGCTGTCACCCACCTTCAGAGAAGAAATGTTGTGTGGAAAGACCCAAGTTTCTGTTAGCAATAGTTGTTTCAAAATATACCTGGATGAGGTGAAAAAGGAGATCCTATAGAGGAGCAAATAAGGCAACCTAACTGCAGGGATAGAAGGAGGGAGAAGGAAATTCTTTTTTTTTTTTTTTTTTTTTTGGCGGTCTGGGAATGGAACCCAGGGGCATTCGACCTCCGAGCTACACCCCCTGCCCTATTTTTTATTCTTTATTTTGAAACAGGGTCTCACTGACTTGCAAAGGGCCTCACTAAGTAGCTGAAGCTGTCCACGAACTGCGATCCTCCGGTCTCAGCCTCTGGAATACTGGGGTTACAAGCGTGCGCCACCATGCTCGGCAAGAAACTCTTTAAAGTGCATGATGTACTTACTCAACCACTAAACCAAGCATTAAAGGGAGGGATGGGGAAGGAGTGAAGTGGGGACTGGGTGGGGGCTGGCTGGGTGATGTGTGCATTTATGTCTACACAAGTTTTTTTTTAACCCCATTATGATGTATAAATACAATGCACTAATAAAAATATTAAAAATAATTTTAAAAAGAAAAAAAGAAAAAATTTACTTCCACAGCAGCAGAATGTATCAGTTAGTACTTGCTGTGTAATAAACCAGCTCAAAATTGAAAAAAAAAAAAAAACTCCTGGATGTGCAATGATTTATCCCTCTGGGGCAGGCAGCACATGCATGCCATTGCTTTCCAAAGTACAGCATCTGAGCGGGCACTTTGTCTATATTTATTTTCTTTTATATGATTGATATCATATAAAATATACTTTAAAAATCCAGCTTTTTTTTTGCTTATGGTGGTAGGACAAGCATAATATGGAGTGTGATATTAAGCATATTAAGGGCTCTGAAAAGGCCTCTTGTACTGGTTTGCTGCAGGTTTCTAACACTGTGGCATTGAACATTTTTTTCTTAAATCTGGTAGGAGATGTCAACTGGTGACGTGCAACTGCTGGTGAAGTGAACCAATGAGTTATTAGCCACTCATGTTTTATCACTCATCAATGTGGTACCTCCTTCTGCTTTATGGACTGCCTTCCGGCCTTCAGCTAAATTTCAATAACTGCATAGACCACCTTAAGAAATATAAAGTGATTTGGGTGAGTGTAAGAGAGAAATGGGTGAGTGGGTAGTGGGGTAGACAGGTGCAGATGCTGGTCCCAGGGATAATGCTGAAATGACACCATGTACTCAGATGCTCTGAGTCATGGTCCAAAGCTGGACTTAAGAGTCAAGGGTCAAATGGATGTGTCAACCCTGGTTCTCCTGCTCACTAGTGGTATGCTAAAACATGTTGCTTGATGTCTTTAATTCCCAGTGTTTTTATGTATACTGCAGAGTGACTGATACATTAGCTCTATCTGCTCCATGGTTTTTCTTTTTGCAGTTTCAGTTTATCCATGGGCAATCATGTTTTAAAAATATTAAATGGAAAATTCAAGAAATAAACCATTCATTAGTTTTAAATTGTGCTCTGTTCTGAGCAGTGCGATGAAATCTCATATCATCTTGTTCCATTCCATCTGGGAAAGAATCATCCCTCTGTCCAGTGGATCCATGTTGTATATACTACCCACCTGTCAGGTGCCTCTTAGTGCTGTTGGTTTTCCATCGCCTTGGTATGGCAGAGCTTATGTTCAAGTAATGATTACAGAGTTGTCCAATGCCACTTATCTCATTTCATTTCAATATGTAGACACTGTGTCATCTCACATCATCATGAGAATAAGTCTGAGTACAGTACTTTCGAAATTGAGAGCACACATTCATATAACTTTTATTAAAGTACATTATTATTCTATTCTGAGTCACCATTAATTTCTTCCTATGCCTAATGTATAAGTCAAACTATACCATAGGTATATATGTATAAAAAATGTGTACACGGTTAATTATTATCCTTAGTTTCTGGCATCCTTGGGCGTTCTGGGGACTATCACTCATGTATAAAGGGGGCTACTGCACTTACTTTACAGATCACTGTGGAGATTAATGGAAAAGCTGGGGAAGTGGTGTGCAATAATTTCTCATTAAATGTTTTCTTTCCACTTCTATTTCCACCCGTCTCCTCTACCCCTACCCCCAATATAAGTGCCTAGAAAACAATGTTTTCTATAGCTCAGTCAGCATTGGGGACAGTAATTTGGGATCTTTTTGAGTAAAAGTTCTAGAAGTGAGTAATACTAAATATACTAATACATATCATTCATATCATGTTTTGGTAGATTACTTAATATCCCTACCTTCTTGATATGATATATAATATAGAGCTTAGCACATAAAAGGTGCCAAATAAACATTTGCTGAATGAAAGTTTGTAGAAACAGGTTCCATAAACAAAAATTTTATGGGCCAGAAACTCTTCCTAACTCACTGTGCCTAGTTGTTTCTTATGACTATTTATAGTGCATGTGCCCTTAAGAAACTGTACTTGTTTATATAAAGTCTTTTTGATAAAACAGATCTTTTGTTCAATTATTTTTAATTAAAAAGTTAAGTAAAATTTGACACCCTGCAAATTTGATTTCAAAGATCCTTCTGCAGCCCTTTTACTTATTAACTTCCACCCCTTTAAAGGCAATTACCAAGTTTTGAGAATTCTGACATTTACTTAAAACCATGTGGTTATCCAATTCAAACATGGAACACAGTGTCTTATACAAAATCACAAAAAAATCAGACTTAAACTCAAATTTAAAAATAGTCTGAAACTTTTAACCATTCCTTAATAATTGTTTGCATCAACTTTTGAAGGAAAAGAATTAAGAAGTTGGTTTTTCAAAGCAAAATTACATAGTGAAACTACGTTTTTATTCATGGCAAAATTAGCAGAGTTTAAACAAAATTCTGGGTACTTGTGTAGGGATAGGTAAAAGGAAGCTGGAAAAGAAAAGGGCAGCTTTAACCACAGGAGATTTAATTTATCACTCAGTGAAGTTGCCCTGGAATTCTCTTTAAGCACCAGCACTTGTATTCTCATATAAAAGTGCATTAAGTAGTAAAAAAGCTTTGAATGTCTGCTCTTTGCAGTTTAACATCCCTTGTCCTTAAAAGCACAACAATATTTTCATTAGCTGTGTCATTAATACAAGATGGAATCAGTGGTGTGACATTGATATGAGGTGTCTTCTCCTATTAGTTTCTTGTCCAGTGGATTTCCACCTATGAAGTTAAGGACTAGTGAAGGGTATATACATATGAAAGTTTATTTTAAGTCAAGGAAAGATAGAAGATAAACACAGCTCCCCCCACATAGGGGGAAGTGGGAATTCCTGAAAGAGAATAATTGTTGAAGTTCTTAGGAAGTAAGCTTTTATATCTTCTTGTAATCCCCCTACATACTCTTTTGTGACTGTTCAGAAGTGGGTCTTGGGGGATCAATGTCTTTTGCTCAATTTCACGCCTTCATTTGAATTGTTATCTTGTGGGCTGGTGGGCTCTCAGCTCCTAGTACTACTTGTCTGTTCACCTCCCTCCATCTTGTAGACACAGATTGTCCTGAGAAGGCAGCCAACAGAAGGGGCTGAAGTTTTGTTTTGATTTCCATGGTCCTTGCCTGGTCGTCTTATTAACCTTCCCTGTTTTTACCTATTCTACAGGTGACCTCTTTTAACCTTTCCGATTCCAAGGTCTTCTGCCCTGCCTCATCATTATTTCTTTTCATCAGGCTGTGATAGACCTAGGTCGTTAATGTGGTACCGGGTAGGTAGGAAGTAAAGGGAAGTGGAGAACTGGTAACGTTAGAAAGAAATTCCTGCCTCAACTCTGGGTGAGAAACTGAATAGCTTCAGTGTCAAAGCTCTTTGTTCCTTTGTGTCCTCCTGTGAAAAACAAGATAATTAGGGCCTCCCTTACAGAGTTGTGGAAAGGATTAGATGAGACAACACCCAGAAAGATACTTTACAAGTGGATTTCAAAGGACATGCTCTGTGAACTAGTAGCATGGGCACTGCGTGGGAATTTGCTAGAAACGCAAATTCTTAGGCCTCTCTAGACACATGCTCAATCAGAAACTCTAGGGATAAAGCCCAGAAACTAGTTTTAATAAGCCCACCAAGGATCTCAAATGCTTCCCATAGGTTAAGAACTACTGCTTTAAAGTGCTATATAAGTGCCAAGTATTGTAATTTCTTAATAGTCCAGAACCCAAGATACCTACCAGTCCTAAAATAAATCTTCCTCTTTGGCCTAACCTCTGCTTGCACATTTTGTAGTAAATACCTATGTGTAGATTTAAAAAAAAACAATAGTTCCAAAGAAAGAAGCACAGTAGAACAAAGGTGCCTCAGTGTTTCTTGTCCCTGAATTACCTGATTAATAAACATCATGTCATATGGGATGGAACATTTTCCATGATTGCACATTGTCCCAGGCATGAGACTCTCCAGCTCTTAGGTAGGTCAGTTACGGTAGGGCCATGAACAGTTTAGGGAACAGGCCTCCCTGTACCCCCCAAAACACTACCACAATTGAAAATTTCCTACTTGGTTGCTTGAATGCTCATTTTATTAAAATCTGCCTCCTGAGCGAAAAGGTGAGGTTGATTTAGAGCAAGATAGTCTGTGTGTGTGTGGTGAAAGTAAGAGGAATTAGACCATTCTGCTGTTATCATCGGACAAAAGAAGGAGAAATAAAAATTTTTGCCCAGTTTCCATGGTGCTTGGTCTGAAATATTGCAGGATCCTCAGTTCAGGAATCCAGCTTCAGAAATATCCTGTACCATATACTGTGTGTGTTAGTTTTTTTTTTTTTTTTTTTTTTTGTCACAGTGACCAAAATACCTGACAAGAACAATTTAGAGAAGGAAATGTTTATTTGGCTCATGGCTCCAAAGGTTCAGTCCGTGGTCAGCTGCTGAACTAAGGCTTGCGTATTTATGTTCATAGCTTCACAATTCAGCATTGCCAAACTATGGAACCAGCCAAGATGGCCAGCAACAGATGAATGGATTACAAAACTATGGGATATGTACACAATGCAATTCTACTGAGCCATAAAGAAAAGCTCCATCTTTGAACTTTGCTACTTTGGGGACCATGCTTTCAACACATAAACATTTAGTAGGACATTTCAGACCCATACCTTTAACTGTGCTAAAAATACTTTGAGGTATCATACATTGGTTCTTTTTCCTGGCACAGAGAAAGTAGTTTCCTTGCTTCAAATCATAAAACCAGTACTTATCAGAAGCAGAATTTGAAGACACTCCCATGATGGCATGGGGCTGGGAACTTCTGTGGTTCTTACTGCCTCCTGTGATTTAGAGGAATCTAAGGATCCATGGTCGCTATATAAGTACATCAGAAAAGTAACAATTCCTATGTGATGAATATATTTTGTTCTTTGTTCAATGTCTGCTTCTTATATAAACAATTTTTTTCCAACCATGAAGTACTAGTGATGAAATCCTGATATCCATTTAAATCAATGAGGCCTTCACTTTCTGGACATAATCTATTGGGTCAGGGACGGGTTTCTGATACAAATTAGTTTAGCAAGTGTTGGTCTTGCAGGAGAATTTGGATCTGAGATAGCACTGGATCCCATACAGACTAAGAGAGAGAGGCAACAGAAATGGATGTTAAAAGTGGATGTTGCCAGGCATGGTGGCACATACTTGTAATCCAGCACTTGAGAGGCTGAGACAGGGGGATCATGGTTCTCGACCAGCCTCGCCTACTTAGTGAGGCTTTTGCAACTCAGTGAGACCCTGTTTCAAAATAAAGAATAAAAAATAGGGCTGGGTTATAGTTCAGAGGTAGAATGTCCCTGGGTTCCAGGTCCAGTACCACACACACACACACACACACACACATACACACACACACACACACACACACAAAAGTGGATGCTCAGAAGAGAGATGGTCTTAATAATATCAATAATATTCCAGTTGTTGGTTCTATGTCCTTTTGGAAACCCTATTTCTTAGGACATCCTCATGTTTGTATAATAATTTCCCCTTAAGCTAGGTTCAATGTTAGTGGTTGTTTGTAACAAATAATCTTATTGGTTGGTAGAAACTATCTACAGCAGCTCTCACATAAGATTTCTATACTCATGGGCCACGATTTCATGGCTGGGTAAACAGTATTTGAGAAGAGAGTTATGGAAACTCAGGAGATTAGCTCTGGCAATTCTTTTCATTCTCTTTGGGACACAGTTTCACCCATTTATTTACCTATTATTTATTTAATTAGTTATTATTTATTTATTCTCTTTTACTGGCTCTTCTTCTGTCTCCAAAATAAGTCTCTTTCATTACATACGGAATAGAGTCTCCTTTAGTTATTACCCTTTCCCTTATCTTTTTTCTTTTATCACAAAGCTTCTTAAGAAAGTATGTACTGCATGTACCTCTCACTTATTTTTTTTTAAATACACTTTAATTTTTCTTCCATCTGAACCACTCTACTGAAATTGGGGCTATTAAGTCTAACGATTGCTCTGCCTGTGAAATTCCAAAGGTCATTTGAAAGTCCTTATCTTAATAGACCTCAGGGTTATATTCAATACTGAAATCACTTTTTCTTTTTTTTTTTAATTCTCCCTTTCTGTGCTACTATGACCTAGGATTCTTGTAATTTTCCCTGTTGTTCTCTGCCCACCCTTTCCCATTTTTCTTTGGGTTTCTTTTCCTCCTTTCTCCTTCTGGCTTTTAAACCCTGCGTAAACTTAAGACCACTGCGTAAATTTAGGCCTTTGACTCCTGGACCCACTCAGGCCTATGCTTCCAGCCCTTCCCCTTTCTTCTCCCTAGTCCGTCCATCACATTCTCCACTTGGCTTCCTGGGTGAGTGACCTTCGTGAAATGCAAGCCCAGCATAGGGTGTCCCGGTTAGAGCTCTGCTCTCACTCCTGGTACTTGTATGATAAAGTCAAGCTCCTACTCCATGACTTAAGTGTCTCCGTAGCTCACTCCTCCAACGTCATCTCTCACCTTTCCTGCTTTGCATTCTAGTGCTCAGGATTTCCTGCAGGCATGCCCCATAGCAGTTTTTATCTGTATGTCTTTCTCATGCTATGTCCTCTAGCTGGAAGAAAACCCTTCTCAGCTCAAGGGGCCATTTCAGTGTGAAACTTTCTCTTTTCACTCTCCATTGGATGAATCAAATGCTACCTTTCCGTACTTGTTTGAATATGTCTACAATAACAACACATTTTTTTCCCTATGGGTCTCTCTCCTCAACTAGGCTGAGTTACTGGTATATAATATTGTTTTATCCTATTTTTTATATATTTTTTTATTTTATTTTTTATTGGTGAACTGTATTCATACATCATAGTGGGATACAAACTTTTGTAGACATACATGCAAACATCACCCAGTCAGCCCCCACCCGATCCCCACCCAATTCTCTCCCCATCCCTCCCTCCCATGCTTGGCTTAGTGGTTGACATCTAGTATTATAGCAATTTATCCAAAATTAAAAATGATAATCTCACATGATAGTTTCATTTGTCTGATATCAAGCTTTTGATGACTTAAAGATAACATTTCAATATTTTTTTTTACTTTCTTTCTTACCAGAGAATATTTTTTTTTCTATTTTTTTAGGTGAAACTATCATATATTTATATATTTATTTTTCAGAAAAAAAAATCTATCCTAATATGGAATATGAACTCTAGATACCCAAAACGATCTTGAAAAAGAACAAAGCTAGAAGATATATATTTTCTGATTTCAAACCATATAAAGCTACAATAATTGAAACAGTGTAGTACTATTCTAAAGGCAGATATATAAACCATTGGAGTTAAATAAAAGCCTAGAGCTAACTTCTTCCATATATTGTCAAGTTATTTTTGACAAGGTTTCCACGAACATTTGGTGGTGGAAATAATAATCTTTTAACTAAATATTGTTGAAACATAATAATTACATGGAAAAGAATAAAGTTGGACCCTTACCTAATCCCATATACAAATATTAACTCAAAATAGATAAAAAAACCTAAATATAAATCTTAAGACTATAAACTTTTAGGAGAAAATCTGGGTCATAAAACCTCACAACATTGAAATTGGCAGTGATTTCTTGGATATGATTTCAATGGCACAGGCAACAGAAGAGTATACAAACTCCCTAAAAAATAAAAAAGATATTGTATATCCAAAGACAATGTAAACAGAGTTAACAGTTACTAATAGAATGGGATAAAATATTTCCAAATGCTATATCTGAAGGTATATTAATATTCCAACTAGAAATCCTAAAAATTAACAACAATAAAAGCAAACAATACCATTTAGAGATAGGTAAAAGACTAACATAAGTAATGAATCTCCACAGATAACCAATCTTAGTTGTCTGTTGGATGGAAAATCTTGTTTCTCTGGTTCTGGTGTGTGTTACCTATTTCTTCTTTGTAGTTCATCTCTTTGAGTATTTTCTCTAGTGCTGGTTTTGAAGACATAAATTCCTTCAGTTTCTGTTTGTCATGGAAGCTTCTTATTTTCCCATCTAATTTGATAGAAAGTTTTGCTGGGTAGGAAATTTTTGGCTGGAAGTTGTTTTCTTTCAGAGTTTGGAATATGTTACTCCAAGCCCTTCTGGCTCTCATGACTTGGTTTGGGAAGTCTGGAGTGATTCTAATTGGTTTACCTCTGAATGTCACTTGGCCCTTTGTTTTTGTTGCCTTCAAGATTCTCTGCTTGGCTTCCACATTGGTCATTTTGACAATTATGTGGTGTGGGGATCCTCTTCTCCGATCCTGTCTAAAGGGAGTTCTATAAGTTTCCTGGATCTGTGTATCAACCTCTTGCTCTATGTTTGGAAAATTTTCTGCTATTACTTCCTTGAAGAGATTGTTGATCCCTTTGGTTTCACTTTCTTTTCCCTCCTCTATTCCAATTATTCTTAGGTTAGCTCTCTTAAAATGGGCCCATATTTCTTCAATATCAGATTCCTGCTGTTGGATATTTTTTCCTAGATTAGAAACTATGCGTTCATTTTTGGAATGATCATCTTCTAAGAGCGAGATTCTGTTCTCCATGTGGTCTAATCGGTTGTTTGTGCTTTGAATTGAGGCCTTTACTTCATTAATTGCATCCTTTATCTCTTTTTGGCTCTCTCTGAGTTCTTTTCGAAGCACCTCTATTATTTCTACAGTTATTTTCCTGATTTGATCTTCTAGAAATCTCTGATTTTTCTGTTTTATCGGGTTCTGATGTTGTGGGGTTGTGGGCATTCATTGCTCCAGTATTATTCCTCTTTCCCATGATTTCGGAAGTTTGTGCCTTCTCTGGGTTCTTCCCTTGGGTCACTATGACTTCACTTAAGGTGTTCTGGATCTCGAGTCAGTAGTGTCTCAGACCCCACTACTCCTTTACTGGGTTGTATCACAGAGTCTCCGACCCAGAGAGTCGATAGAGGCTGCTTTAGACTGTGGGGGGTGCCAGGTTGCACGTTCTCCTATGGTGTGATCTCTGCCACCTCCACTCCCCCACTGGGTCAAGTCCCAGGGAGTACAGTACTGGGATTTCTCCTCTGTGGCCCGCAATTTGACTACTGTTCTTGAGTACGCAGATGTAGCTGTACTGGATTCGGTGAATTCTCTGCTGCTGCCGCCGGTGGCAATATGGTGCCGCTGCTATGCCCTCGGTCGTGAGGCTGGTGTATTTCTTCTTGGTTTTGATTTCCACTCTGAATCCCTGCAGCGTGTGCTGAGCTCAGCCACTGGGAGCTTTAGATTTTTCCTGTGGTGAGAAATCCCGCCTTGCTGTTCCGCAGCGGCTCACCTCGGCTTGCTGTAGCCGTCCGGTGAAGTCGCCGCTGCCGCCGGCAGTATGGCGCTGCTGTCGCGTCCTCGGGTGTGAGGCCTGTGTATCTCCTCTGTGGCTCTGAGCTCTGTTCTCAGTCCGCTTTCTCTCTGGAGCCTGGTGATTTTTTTGTTTCTCTGGTGATGATGTTTTCTGGCTATGAAAGGCGCTGATTTTGTGGTAATGGAGATTGGTTGTTAGCAGGGCTCTTAAGCCCCGCTTTTCTCGGTCGCCATCTTCCCAGAAGTCTGTCCTATTTTTTTTTTTTTTAACATTTGCCTTTCCTAGCAAAGAACCCAAATGAATATTTAACCACTGCAAGGAATTTCTGCTATCGTGTCTTTCTACATTTTAATAAACACTGCTCTACATTTATCTTATTATAGCTCATTTGTTTTAGACCACATCCTAGTCTGCTTGCTCCTTTTAACTCTCCAGTTGACCATCAGCTATTCTTTATTTTTTCCATTCTTTGTGATATGAGTGGATTAGATTTGTATGCCACCTCTTTATTCAAATAATTAAGGAAAATGTCTAATAAGATGGATCCTATTGGAGAATTCAAGGGCTGGCAAGCGGTGTACTTGCAACTTATGTTTTAATCTTTTTGCACAAATTGCTGAACTAAAGTCATCTTTGCCAAATGTTTCCAGTCATTGTTTTATATCTCTTTCCTCAAATATGCTTCATGTAATGTCTTCATTAAAAGACAATGCAAAATAAATCTTTAATGAGAACTTGTGTAATAGCCACAGTCTCAATATTTCATCACTGGGTACCTAGCATAGGGTTTTAGGAGTAGGGTTACATTGGTTAAATAAACTTTATCTTTAATGATGAACATAAGAACATGGTCATTTTTCACTGGTTGTATTAGAGCCTCTGTAATTATCATTGCAAACTGTACTTTCTATGCATCATTATTCCAAGGAAATATAAACCTTTTGTACATTTAAGAAATATGTAGTCAAATCATTTAGAATAAAATAAAACCTTATTTTAATATTGATTGAAGAATACTGAAAATTAATAATTGATATTACTCAAATCTTTACATGTATCAGGAATTTTCTTAGAGGTCTTATGAGTGTTTATCTATTTATTACTCAGAATAGCCCTGTAAAGAAGATATTATTGTTCATCTGTTTTTCAGATGAGACATTGAAGCATAGAAAGGTTAAGTAATTTGTCCAAGGTTATGTACTTAGTTTATTGTATTTTTAATCAGCCTTGATTCCAGAAGATTCTTGAGCATGTACTCTTGTTCCCACAAATTCTAACCATCAATCTTACCTAATACATATCCACGTTCGTTTTAGAAAGCAACATCTTCCCTTTCAATATAATACACCAATTTCCTTTGTGTACATTTCTGTGGGTGGGTAGACAAGAATTTCCTGGACTTAGAATACAAATGATGGAAACCTTAGTGAGTGGAGAAGCAAAAAATTTTTTTCTTCCATCTTCTGCTTATAATCTAATTTGTTTCTGATGATCTTAGAAGGGAATTGAAGATAGGGAAATGCCCATCATTATCTTCTTTATTACAGTCATCATCATTATCTTCACCATGGTAGGAAATGGTCTAGCCCTTTCTCAGCATTTCTCCCTTGGCCCATGAATAAGGATTTGGCCTCCTTGAATATTGTGGGATAATAGCATGGGCATGACTTCTACCTCTGCCATGCCCACCTCCACTCCTCCTCACTCAGGGAGCTGTGAATCATATGCCTGGGGGAGAGCTGGGCCCATTGGAGAGTCCCAGGGCACTTGCTTTCTCCAATTTAGGATCTTGTATTTCTGTATTTTAATCTTATGCCATATGGAATTGAATTATTTAGTCACGGCTTCTTCATTCTGCCCCGGGTGGGTAGTACTATTTTAAAGTGAGAGGAATATGGAACTCCTTTTGTTCAGCGATGTATGATAAAATTCTAAAATTTCTACATCTAAAATTAAATGTGGCACTACGACCCATTTAACAACTGCCTATATTATACAGTACGGTAGGTACTGGAGATTTCACAGTGACCACAAAGGGTAGAGACTATGCCCTCAGGGAGCCCAAACAAACAAAATAGTACTGAATATATTAGAAACTGAGGAGACTTGGGAAGAACAATAAGGCGGATGAAGGGGAATGGGAGGGTGCATTGTGTGGATGGAGTGGTTGTATTCTCCATGCAGTGGTCAAAGAAAGCCCTTTCGCTCATCTGACATTTGAGCAAGGTGAGAAAATAAGTCCTGCGGATGCTGGGGTAAGAGTTTTCTAAGAGTGAGTGCAAAGATCTTGAGACGAGGTCACATTTGACATCTTTGAAAGAGACTCAGGGAGGTCAGTGTGGTTGAGGTGAGCAAGAAAAAGGGGGGGATGCAAAAGATGAGATTAGAGAGGAAGAAGAAGAAAACAAGGCCGCACAGTACCTTAAAAGCCACAATAAAGAAGCTGAATTTTACTTTTCGAGAAATTCTACAGAAGAATTTTGTGCAGCAGAGTAACATGATTAGACATGTATTGAAAAGACACTTCTGCATTTCCTGTGGAATGTAGATGCTATATAGGATGGGAAGGGTGGAGAGGAGGCTCCTGGGAGAGTTCTCCTGGGAGATAAAATGGCATCATTTAGGGAGGTGGTAAGAATTTCATGTAGTGTAAGTGTGTGTGTGTGTGTGTGTGTGTGTGTGTGTGTGTGTGTTGCTGGGGATTGAACAACCCGGGGGCATCCCACCTCCAAGCTACACCCTCAGCCCTATTTTTTTAGTTGGAAATAGCATCTCCCTACATCGCTCAGAGCCTCCCTAAGTTGCTGAGGCTGGCTTCGAACTTGTAGCAACAGAATTTCTTGTTGATAGAGTATGAGATTTGACACTATTTCTTATGGGGGTGATTTTTAAACTAAGTAGTTCTAAAAATGTGTGTTTATTTAATAAAATGAACTATCACATACTCTTTACCCAGATTCTATACTTAATATTTTAACATACTTGCTTTATAGTTCTTTTTTGGTGTGTGTGTGTGTGTGTGTGTGTGTGTGTGTGTGTGTGTGTGTGTGGTAGTGGGGGTGGAACCCAGAAGCTTTCTACCTCCAGGCTCTACTCCCAGATCTTTTTTATACTTTATTTGGAAACAGGGTCTCACTAAGTTTCTGAGAGCCTCACTAAGTAGCTGAGGCTGGCTTCAAACCTGTACGATCCTCCTGTCTCAGCCTCCCAAGCGCGGGGATTACAAGTTTGTGCCACCATGCCCGGCTAGTTATTTTCTTTTGAATAATCCTGTATTTGCTGAATTATTTTAAGGCAAGCTAGACATCATAGGGACTAACCTGGTGTTCAGAAAAGAATGTTCAAACGGGAATAATAGTATGCCTGATGGTATGAGGGTTAGGAGGGAGAATGATCTGGAACATGTAATGAAAAACAGATGGATAACTACTCTTCCTTTAGGGCTGGTAAAAAGAGTGTAACACCAAAGAAATTAATTGTTATGAGGGCCACAGGAAAAAAAAATAGTGTGATTAGGGGTGATCTAGTTTCTGTTACCATAAAAGGTGAAAGAAACATTCAGAGGAGAGACTGAGGGTTATAGGACTTGTATGATAATAGACGATGGTTTGAGTTCCACTAGACAAAGTAAAGTCTCTCAGGAATTGGAGACTAACAGGAGATGGAGACAGAATAAAGAACTATAGGACTGTGTGAGGCTTAAATGTCAAAGATGAAGGTTGACCTGTGATTCTGAGGTTTTGGGGAGTAACTGACATAAAAATAATAAAGATGTTCTCCAGGCAGAAAATGGTGGCATGGTTGTGGTTTTACAGTTAAGGGAATTCTGGATTGTCAGAGGCTCCATTTTATAGCTGTTGGTGGATACAAAGGGCTTGGAAATGGGTGGTTTTATTTTGAGTGCACAGGGCTCTATTAAATTCTGTGGGTTCATGAGTTGATAAGCTAGTAATGTAGTTTCTTTCCAGCATGTCTTAAGGTAAAAATATAACCATCAAAAATCTTTCCATACTCAAAACTGTTTTCGATATTTCTCCATTAGCACACCTACTATGCTTTGAGAATCCTTGTTCAATGTCTTTATTTGGACCATCTTAATCATGGATGATATCCAGTAATGTTATAAAATAAAACAGGTGTAGAGATTATTGTTGAATATCTCCATAGTAGGTATTAAGAAAAATACAAAAATACATGGAACGTGGTTTCTAAAGGCACTTGCATACCTGTGGGAACACAGACTTGTGAGAAAACATGTAAGATAGAAAGCAGTTGCAGAAATTATCTGTGCAAGAAAGAAGTGATGAATTCTGGATGTAGGCAGAAGATAGGGCAAGAGATTGGGGATGCTGCTCTGCAGAAAGTGAAGTGTGAGCTGAGCTTTGAGGGAGGGCTGGGACATCTAGAGAAAAGGAGCAGGTGGTTCAGAAGGAAGAGCTTTACGAAATCACAATGGTGTAAATGTGTCTGATCTTCTTCCATACTGTCAATGAGACAAGGAACTTTTGGATTACCTCTGACTCTCCTCCCTTCCTCCCTTGACAGCTGTCATTAAATCTCATTTTCTCAGACTTTCTCAAATCATCCTCTCTTCTTTTCCCACTGCCACTTCCTCACTTCAAGCCTCTTTACCTTTTTCCTTGTCTCTGCACAGTTCAACTGGTTTGCTTGCTTCTGATCTACTCTCTAATTTCTAATTTCTAAGTCTAATTTCTTTTTGTCTTGAACCGTCTTCATCCAACACCAAGCCAACTGTGATGACGTGTTGATTATTGAATAGAGCTTCTGTTTCTCGAGGCCCTTCAACACCTGGCTGCAATTCCTTTCTCCTTTAATTTCTGGCTTTGTGTTTTCTGACTCACCACATATTTTACCCGTAGTAAATAATTTTGCTCCCCAAATAATGCCTTACTTTGCTCTTGAGTCTGCATTTTAATTGAAATTGTGACTCCCAGACTTTGAACTGGATGTTTGGAGAGAAGGAAGGTTCTTTTCCTTCTCTCTGCTTAATTGATCATCTGAGGCCAAATTCAATGTTACCTTCTTCTGGTTAGCTTCTCTTGACTCCCACTTCCATCAAAAGGAATGACTCTTTAAACACTGCTTTTGCCACGTAAATTATGCTTTGTATAATAATAATTTATATTCATTCCCATTTTTCCACTGGACTGTGCTCCTCCTTGGAAGAAGAGGCCATATTTTGGTTATTCTGGTCCTACCAAATACTCCCCTCAGGGCCTACTACTGGCTCTCTTTGCATTGGATTGGTGAAAGTCATTTTGTTAAGTGGGAAGGCATGCTGTTTTCTAGAAGCAAACCTCAACAAACTTTGAACCATTCTTGCCATGACATATAGTCTGACATGGTGCTAAAAGTCACTGAACATACTAATTATATGATGAGTTGCAAAACTGAGATCATAGCATGCCCAAGCAGGTATTTAGTGTATTCTTTGGGAGATTCATAGCTTTGACTTATTTGTAGACATGACTTTTTTTTTTTTTTTGCAACACCCATATTTCAAACTGGTTTTCTTTACAACTTGAGTAAAACATGTCATATATAAGAATAAATTATCTGACTCAAGCAAAAATACAGGATTAGGCTGACAATATCCTGAGCATTTAGAAATAGAGCACATTGAGGTCTTATGAATTATAATGTTAAACTGGGGTAGAGACATATTAAATAGACTAAAACATAGTGTCTTATGATTGAGTGCATTTTTAGTATTTGGTCCCATGAAGTGTTCAACTTGGACTAAGATTCTCATTACAGTTTAACTGAATAATGAACTAAGTGTGGAATTAAGGACAGGAAAGTATATCATGTCCCTTGTCTTGGTCTGATTCTTTCAGATCCTAGACTGCCCCCTTGTCATTAAGAGAAAATAATAATTCAATATTATACATATGAACGATGAGGCCAGTGATGAAATCATTAGATATTTTAGACATATGACTTCTTGCCCTGAATATCTTTTTAAAACATACTTTGTTGCATCTCATTATGTAAAATATATAAAATATTTATGCATTGAAACTGACATTAGATCCAAGTTTGTACTTTAAAAAATCACATAAATTTTTATAGATGAAAATGTGAACATTCACATATTTGTGTTAAGAAATAATTTTTATGTGTACTTCTATCCCTTTTCCCTACCCAGCCCCCCAAATTTAACAGTCAGTTCTCATAGCAGACATCAAACAATTGAAGGAATGTGTATGATTGAAGACCTGGGATATACATCTTCAATCATTAAAAGGTACTTTGAATAGATAAATACTTAAAGGCACAGAAAGATATTTGTGGAGATGTTCTATTCATAAGTCAGAATTACTTTGGTTTTAGAATAAATGGGTTTTTTCCTATTAACAGTAGCATGAAACAGAGTTGGCTTTTTAATACATATAAATTATGGAATTATCTAAGATAATAAGACCTAGCATATATATATACATATATGTGTGTATATATATATTAGTCATTCATGATGTGATTCTTTGTTTATAACACCATGCTCTTGGAGATGCTTTTTATCCTAATTTTCTTTTGTTCATGTAATGCAAACATTTTAGTTATTTGCTAGGAATTGACTAAAACATAAATGAAAATCTTGTATCAAAAATATCAAGAATAAATAAAGGTTTCTCATTTTTGGAGGTGGTTCTCGGAGGTGGTAGTAAGGAATGCTCATTCTATTTGGTTAAAATAGTAACTATGTGAATGAAACTAATTTTTTTTTATTGGTGCACTGTATTCATACATCATAGTAGGATACATACTTTTGTAGACATACATGCACACTTTTCCCAGTCAGCCCCCACCCAATCCCCACCCCATTCTCTCCCTATCCCTCCCTCCCATGCTTGGCTTAGTAGTTGACATCTAGTATTATGGCAATTTATCCAAAATTAAAAATGATAATCTCACATAACAGTTTCATTTGTCTGATACCAAGCTTTTGATGACTTAAAGATAACATTTCAATATTTCTTTTTGCTTTCTTTCTTACCAGAGAATAATTTTTTTCTATTTTTTAGGTGAAACTATCATATATTTATATATTTATTTTTCAGAAAAAAAATCTATCCTAATATGGAATATGGACTCTAGGTACCCAAAATGATCTTGAAAAAGAACAAAGCTATAAGATATATATTTTCTGATTTCAAACCATATAAAGCTACAATAATTGAAACAGTGTAGTACTATTCTAAAGGCAGATATATAAACCATTGGAGTTAAATAAAAGACCAGAGCTAAATTCTTCCCTATATTGTCAAGTTATTTTTGACAAGGTTTCCACAAACATTTGGTGGTGGAAATATTAATCTTTTAACTAAATATTGTTAAAAAATAATAATTACATGGAAAAGAATAAAATTGGACCCTTACCTAATCCCATATACAAATATTAACTCAAAATAGACAATAGACCTAAATATAAATCTTAAGACTAAACTTTTAGGAGAAAATCTGGGTCATTAAACCTCACAACATTGAAATTGGCAGTGATTTCTTGGTTATGATTTCAATGGCACAGGCAACAGAGGAGTATACAAACTCCCTAAAAAATAAAAAAAAAATATTGTATATCCAAAGACAATGTAAACAGAGTTAACAGTTACTAATAGAATGGGATAAAATACTTCCAAATGCTATATCTGAAGGTATATTAATATTCCAACTAGAAATCCTAAAAATTAACAACAATAAAGGCAAACAATACCCTTTAGAGATAGGTAAAAGACTAACATAAATAATGAATCTCCACAGATAACCAATCTTAGTTGTCTGTTGGATGGAAAATCTTGTTTCTCTAGTTCTGGAGTGTGTTACCTATTTCTTCTTTGTAGTTAATCTCTTTGAGTATTTTCTCTAGTGCTGGTTTTGAAGACATAAATTCCTTCAGTTTCTGTTTGTCATGGAAGCTTCTTATTTCTCCATCTAATTTGATAGAAAGTTTTGCTGGGTAGGAAATTTTTGGCTGGAAGTTGTTTTCTTTCAGAATTGGGAATATGTTACTCCAAGCTCTTCTGGCTCTCATGACTTGGTTTGGGAAGTCTGGAGTGATTCTAATTGGCTTGCCTCTGAATGTCACTTGGCCCTTTACTTTTGTTGCCTTTAAGATTCTCTGCTTGGCTTCCATATTGGTCATTTTGACAATTATGTGGCGTGGGGATCCTCTTCTCCGATCCTGTCTAAAGGGAGTTCTATAAGTTTCCTGGACCTTTGTATCAACCTCTTGCTCTATGTTTGGAAAATTTTCTGCTATTACTTCCTTGAAGAGATTGTTGATCCCTTTGGTTTCACTTTCTTTTCCCTCCTCTATTCCAATTATTCTTAGGTTAGCTCTCTTAAAATGGGCCCATATTTCTTCAATGTCAGATTCCTGCTGTTGGATATTTTTTTCTAGATTAGAAACTATGAGTTCATTTTTGGATTGCTCATCTTCTAAGAGCGAGATTCTGTTCTCCATGTGTTCTAATCGGTTGTTTGTGCTTTGAATTGAGGCCTTTACTTCATTAATTGCATCCTCTATCTCTTTCTGGCTCTCTCTGAGTTTTTTTCAAAGCACCTCTATTATTTCTACAGTTATTTTCCTGATTTGATCTTCTAGAAATCTCTGATTTTCTGTTTTATCGGGTTCTGATGTTGTGGGGTTGTGGGCATTCATTGCTCCAGTATTATTCCTCTTTCCCATGATTTCGGATGTTTGTGCCTTCTCTGGGTTCTTCCCTTGGGTCACTATGACTTCCCTTAAGGTGTTCTGGATCTCGAGTCAGTAGTATCTCAGACCCCACTACTCCTTTACTGGGTTGTATCACAGAGTCTCCGACCCAGAGAGTCGATAGAGGCTGCTTTAGACTGTGGGGGGTGCCAGGTTGCACGTTCTCCTATGGTGTGATATCTCTGCCACCGCCCCTCCCCCACTGGGTTAAGCCCCAGGGAGTACAGTACTGGGATTTCTCCTCTGTGGCCCGCAGTTTGACTCACTGTTCTTGAGTACGCAGATGTAGCTGTACTGGCCTCGCTGAATTCGGTTCTGCTGCCGCAGGTAGCAATATGGCGCCGCTGCTATGCCCTCGGCTGCGGGGCTGGCGTTTTTCTTCTTGATTTTGATTTCTACTCTGAATCCCTGCAGCGTGTGCTGAGCTCGGCCACTGGGAGCTTTAGATGCTCTCTGCGCGGAGAAATCCCGCCTAGCTGTTCCGTAGTGGCTCACCTCAGCTTGCTGTAGCCTTCCCGTGAATTCGCCGGTGCCGCCGGCAGTATGGAACTGCTGCCGCGTCTGCCGCGTCCTCGGGCGCGAGGCCGGTGTATCTACTCTGTGGCTCTGTTCTCAGTCCGCTTTCTCTCTGGAGCCTGGTGAATTTTTTGTTTCACTGGTGATGGTGTTTTCTGGCTATGAAAGGCGCTGATTTTGTGGTAATGGAGATTTGTTGTTAGCGGGGCTCTTAAGCCCCGCTTTTCTCGGTCGCCATCTTCCCGGAAGTCTGAAACTAATTTTTATAGAAAAATATTTTATAGAAAACCATTTTATTCTCCTTTGAATATTAATGTTCAAAGGAGAATAAAAATATAAGGCAAGATAAGGTTTGCTTTAAAAATTGTCATATTACGTTTCAAGGTGAAACCAAGGATGTTGTTTTTAGAAATCATGTCAAATGAAGACTGAAGGAACTGGGGGTTTTGTCTTGTGAAAGAGATGACCGAAAAGAGGGAAAAAATTTCAATATTTAAAGGCTTGCCTGGAGTAGTGGGAGCAGGCCTGCATTCCACAGACTCTGAGAGGAGACTGCCTCCTGGGCTTGCCCTACGTCTCCCTGTTAACATTGGGGTATGTGCAAATTAAAAAGAAACCACTCTAGGGGAGGAAGAGTGAGGTACCAGGATGGTGGGTGAGGGTAAGAGTTTAACGATGCCCTTGCTCTTGACTCCACGATTTCTACCCAATATTGTTAGCTGCAGTGACGGTCAAAACACCAGCGGGAGAATGATAGCTTTATTCCTCTAAGTACTTTATGGCCTGCGTGTATTTAAAAATAAATGTACCCTGCCAATAAAGTAACAACTGTTTTGAGATTTTTTTTTTCCTTTAGTCATTAAAAACATCTTTCCTATAGACACAAATTTACTTTCAGATGACAAAAAGACAATCTTACAATACTGATAGGATAAGAATGGTTCAGCCTTTGAAACAAAGGGATGATTTCAGAGAATATGCAGGGCTCTTTTGAGGCAGATATAAATGGAGTCTTACAAATAAGCTGAGATTTTAACAGGCTTCCTTATATTGTTTAACCAAAATTAAAAAAATCTAAGCAGCTTTTAAAATTTCATATCACTGTCTTCCCATTTCATCCTATTAGAAATGTTCCTGTGCTGTTTCGGCTGCTCTGAGTGAAGGGGATATGCAGAGTTGACTAGGTTCTTGATTGAATTGTGTTTGAGAAAATATAAGAACTGCCAAAGCGATATATGTATTTCAGCATGAACCAAAAGTATCCAGTAATGACAAAACTTAAAATGAAGCAAATATTCAGCAATAACAACAATAGTAGGTTTATTTGCAATCCTGGTTTTATGGAAGTTTGCTGAAAATAGAGGTATATAGGAAAACAGTCAAGGGAAAGTCATATTCACTGTGAATTTATTTTTCTTTAGAGAGCGTTACTTACTTATGAATGTTCTTAGTTTGTGTCAAAAGAAAAACACAACATAGATCACGTTCTTTTTAATAAAGGCTTTGTAGTTAGTCACTCATGCAAAGTTCCTGTCCAGTCTTGCAAATATATATATATTTTTAGTGGCATGGGGGATGGAACCTAGAGCTATTCTACCTCCAAACCACATTTCTTGCACTATTTTATTTTGATTAGGGTCTTGCTAAATTGCTGAGAACCTTGCCCAGCTGCTGAGGCTGGCCTCAAATCTGTGATTCTCCTGTTTCAATCTCCCAAGTACTTAGATTATAGGCAGGAACCAACATGCCCAGCAGACTCTCTTCATTTTAATGTACATAAGTTATAGCTTAATTCAAAGAAGTTATATTAAAGAAAGTAAGAAGATTAAAAGTGAGGTATAAAGCCGGGCGTGGTGATGCACTTTTGTAATCCCAGCATTTGGGAAACTGAGACAAGAGGATCCAGGTTAGCCGACAGCCTCAGCTACTTAGTGAGGCCCTTTGCAACTCAGTGAGACCCTGTTTCAAAGTAAAGAATATAAAACTAGGACTGGGGGGTGTTGCTCAAGGGTAGAATGTCCCTGGGTTCCATCCCCAGTACTGAAAAAATTGAGATATAAGTGTGTCCCTGGAGCAGTGGATGGAGAGCAGGGAGTAGAGGGAGGTGTGGTTGTAGGGCCACCGATGTTAGTGACAGAGATGGAATTTTCCTTATGTGTAAATATGTCATGGAGTTAGCTTTTTATGGGAGCAATGCCACGGGAGCTATGTCAGGAGTAATTCACCCTGGTCATTTGTGAGGGCTAAGGAGTAGGATGAGGGTGTGAGGCACAGAAACTCAGTGGGGAGATTATGAACTAAGATGCAGCCACAGGGACGAAAAGGAGGTAAGGAACAGGAGACGTTTCCACAGAGGAACAATCCACCACCTTTAGCAACAGAATTAACGCAGGGAAGAAAATTAAGGAGCAAAAGCTTTTCTGCTCAGCACAGTGGTGTGGCCCTGATCAGGTGCTCTAGAAATACATGTGTTAAGAAATGAGTGTAGAAATTATAGTCAGAGAAATTCTCATAAGTTTGTTACATTGTGAAATAGTAAACAAAGAGAAGGACTTGACTAGGGAAAATGGATGGCTGAGATTTTATTTTAGATATGTCTTAATGGAGGGGACAGCTAGAGAAGAGTAGAATTGTTGGCTTGAACTTCTGGAAAGAGGTCACAGTTAGGTACAGAGACTTGGGTGTGGTCAACACGGAGAACGGAATGGAATTGTGGGATGAGAAGAGGTCATCTAAGGTCGCTGTGGAAAGAAAGAGAAGTGATCCAGAAGTGGAAGCCTGTGCCGCTGGAAGTGGGCAAGAGGGAATGCGGGTAACACAGGAGACAGGCAGGTAAGAGGAGCACTAGCAACAGAGCATCAAGAAAGTGACAGGAGTGGGGCACACCTCTAATACTTGGAAGGCTGAGGCAGGATGGAGGCCAGCCTCAACAACTTGGTGAGGCCTTGTTTCAAAAACACAAAAAAGTAAAACAGGGCTGGCAGTGTAGCTTGGTGGTAGAATACTCCCTGAGTTCAATTCCCAGTTACTACACACACACACACACACACACACACACACACACACACACTTTCCTGAAGGTTGGTTACCTGGTTCTACAAACTAGTATGAAACAGTAAATAGAAGAATAGATAATAAATATTAAAAAAAACAAGGACCCAACATTAAATATAAGAGCAAGTGTCTTCTCCACTATTAACTTTAAAAAAGTCCAATGTGATACTATTTTCATTTCTCCTACTGGCAAAGATTTAGAAAAAATTACATCATAGTTAGAGGGAAGGAAGAAGTCTGCTGTGCTATTGCACAGTGCGATGACTATAGGTAATGCTAACGTATTGTACATCTTGAAAAGCCAGAAGAAAGGAGTTTGAACACATTCATTGTAAAGAAATGATAAATATTGGAGGATGGAGATGTATTTTAACTGATTTAAGCATTATACAGTGTATGCATGTATTGAAACATCATCTGCTACCCCATAAAATGTACAATTCTATGTCTTTACTTATCAGTTAAAATACACTTAGAGCATTGAGCCGGGGGTGGTGGAGCATGCCTATTGCTTTCCCCTTGATCTAGAAGGCATTCTTGACGCCTGTGCTTCCTCCCCATCCACGTACTCTGTCCTATCCCTGTGCCATAGAGACTTTGCTCTTGAGTTTGCTTTGAAAGCCTCTATTCTCTAGGCTTTCGTTGTTCCCCCCTCAGTCTACACCACCACTCAGCTTCTATCCTTGCTCCAGCTCACGGATTCCTGCGATCTGCCGATCTCCATACTGCAACCAGCGAGAGTAATATCTTCTTAACTCGAATTGCAAGGTATCAACTTTCCTGCTTAACACCATGCTGTTAGAAGAAAATGCAGGCTGTAGGTCTTACATTATCTGATCTGGCTTAGCTCTTGCCTGCTTCCCAACACGTTTCTCTCCAGCTGAATGTCGGCTTGCTTGTATCTTAGGACTAACCCTTCTGTCATGCTGGGGGCAGAGGAATCTGTAGTTTCCACTCCTTGCTACTTATAGGCACGCTCTCTTAGGGTCAGACAAACAGTTCTGACTGGTTGTCACTGGGTCAACTGAAGAATCTCTTTAAGTCCCAAACATTTTGAACCCAGTACATTCCCTTATGTATGGAATGTACGGCATGAAGTCTGTCCGGCACGTGCTTGAGAGACTTTCTTGTCCAGATGGTCCTGCTTCTTGGACAACCACTATTTTTTCAGTGGTGAAATTTAGAACAAGCCCTAATTCTAGGTCTGTGCCTTGTGTTCATGGAACACCTCAAGCTAAATTTATATTTTCATGACTTTGCTTCCTTTTCGGGACTATGTCTCGTCTCCAAATTGTTAGTGGTTTTTGCTGTTCTCATCTGAGTAGCCACATGATTATGGGAACTCTACAAACTAGGAGAGGACCTAGTTATTAAGATGGGGCATGTAGAGTTCGGAACAACTTATTAACTGCTGGGTGTGGCTCACATGAACCTGGCAAGCTCAGACTCACAGCCCTTCTGCTTGAATTTGCCCTGGGAAAAAGGCTTAGCTAGCAGTTCTGTAAGGAGTCCAGGATTTAGTGCCAGGTGTTTTCCTTGTAAAACAGCTGACCAGTTTTACTCAGTGCAATCAGAATTTTGGGTTGCCTCCCACAAGGAAAAACTGGTCACCCATTTCAGTTAGTGGTGTAGGAAACTTTCGTTGTAACCTAAAATAGTTTTGGGGAACAAGAGAAGTACCTACCAATTGAGATTGGAAGGAACTATTTTACTGTATAGCATAAAGCTTACCATTTTCTCTATTTAGAGTAAACAGTTCATTCATGATGTTGGATAATTATCACTACCATTAAGTTCCAGAACTGGTTTATTGCCCCCCAAAGGAAACCCTGAACCCATTAAGCAATCACATTTAATTCCCCTCCTTTCACTAGCTCCTGGAAACTACAATCTCCTTTCTTTTTGTCTTAATAGATTTTTCTGTTGTAAATAGTTCAAATAAATGGAATAATATAAGCTGTAGCCTTTTATGTCTGCTTCATTCACTCTAAGTATGTTTTTAAGATTCATTTGTGTTTTTGCAAGTATTAATTCTTGATTTCATTTTATAGTTGAATAATATTACATTGTATGGATATGTATGTCTTGTGTATCCATTCATCTGTTAATGGACATTTGAGTTGTTTCTACATTTAAACTATGGTAAATAATTTTGCTATGAATACCTGTATATAAGTTTTTGTTTGAACATCTGTTTTTAATTATTTCTGGTATATGTCTAGGATTAGAATTGCATGGTAACTTTGTTTAACTTTATTGAGAAACCACTGAACTATTTTTCCATAGTGGCTAAAAATTTTTAAATTCTGTTAGTAATGTATGAAGGTGAGTTTTTGGAGAATTTTAAGAATATTTTCTAAAGGTACCTATTTCTACAAGTGAGTCATTAAATGACATTTGTATGATAATGAAAGTAAAACTGATTTGTGCTGGGCGTGGTGGCGCACGCTTGTAATCACAGCATTCGGGAGGCTGAGAAAGGAGGATCGTGGTTCGCAGACAGTCTCAGCTACTTAGTGAGGCCCTCTGCAACTCAATGAGAACCTGTTTCAAAATACAGAATAAAAAATAGGGCTGGGGGTGTAGCTCGGAGGTCGAATGCCCCTGGGTTCCATCCCCAGTACTGGAAGGTGGTGAAGCCTTTAGAAGGTGGGGACTAGTAAGAGGTTCTTAGGTCACTGGGAGCATGTTCTTGAAGGAGACTGTGGGAACTCCCCCCCTTTTCTCTCTGCTTTGCTTCCTGACCCTGAGGTGAGGAGATTTCTCTGTTACATGCTCCCCACCATTGCCATCCGTCCCCTCTACCAGAGACCTAAAGTCAATACATCCATCCAGTCATGGACTGAAAGCTGTAAAACCATGAATCAAATAAACCTTGTCTCTTTATAAGTTATCCCAGGCGTTTTGTTATAGTGGTGGAAAACTGACTCACATTATGAACAAATGTGAAATAAAATAATATTCAGGGAAAAGAAGACAAAGGAAAAGATAAGACGGCTTGCCTGCCGCAGTAACCTCTATCAAAGCACTGATTTCTAAAGGGTATATTTCAGGAAGAAGGAATAGCCAGACATGGATGTAAAAAAACAAAAACAAAAACTAAGAAAAAAGAATATGGTTAATATGTATGTGAATTCACTTAAACATTGGCAACATAAAATAGTAATAATGTCTCATAGGCTTCACTTCAAACTCCCCTAAGATATTCTTACTATCTTAAGTATAGACCTCACTTATGAATAGAATTTGATGCTTCCTACAAGAGCCAGAGTAAAACGAAACATGGGTATAAATTTGTGTAAAAACTATACCGCAGCCGGGCATGGTGGCGCACGCTTGTAATCCCCGCGCTTGGGAGGCAGAGACAGGAGGATCGTGCAGGTTCGAAGCCAGCCTTGCTGGCTTAAGAGACCTTGTTTCCAAATAAAAATATAAAATATAAAAAATGAAAATATAAATATAAAAAATAAGTGTCTGAGGTATCCCGGAGGTAGAAGGGTTTCCAGGAACCCCAGTACCACCAAAAAAACCAAAACAAAACAAAATAAAAAAACTAAACTGCAGACTTATACAGTGCCTTCTTTAAAAAATAAAATAACAAAACACTCCAAAATAGTAAGAATACACAAACAAATGCTACTAAATCCCATAAAAACAAAAAGCTTTAAATATGGACCACTGCATAGAGTTCACATCTTTACAGTAATTTTGTGTTAATTATTTAATAACAGATGCTACAAAATTAAATAAGACACAGTGGTTGAATTGTACTTTCCCTGTTTTTTTTTTTTTTTTTTCTCCTAAAAGATCATTCTCCACCACTTGTTTGGCATATATTGATTGAAAACCATTTGGAAATTACTCCATCTGTCTCAATGAAATGCAAACACCTCTGGAGTGAAACCAAGCAGCTGCTTAACCTTGCAGAGTTTCCCTAGACAAAGAAGTTCTTTTTCTTAATGCAGCCCTGTTTACACTATTCTAAGGACTCATTCAGGGAAAAATCCAGTCCTCCCATTGTGTAAACACAGCCTTTATCTATAAGGAGCATTACAAAAAGTTTTAAGATTAACTACTTTTCAGCTAAGAAATTACTGAACACTGTAGTTAGGGGTGTGTGTGTGTGTGTGTGTGTGTGTGTGCGTGCGTGTGTGTGTGTGTGTTTTATGCTTGGTGAATTCAAAATTATTCATGTTTGTGGGCCCAACTTGAAATTTACAAAAGCTCCAGGTTTCCTTCTTTTGCAAAATCAACAACCAAGCTTGGAATAAATAGAAATCTTCCAAGCCTTGAAATAATTAATAAAAAGTATATTTATACCACACAGAAATTAGCAAATATCATACTTTTGTCACATTTTTCTCAGATATTCTTCCATCAAGATAAATTGATAGCCGGGCGCGGTGGTACATGCTTGTAATCCCAGCATTTGGGAAGCTGAGACTGGAGGATCATGGTTCTCAGACAGCCTCAGCTACTTAGTGAGGCCCCTTGCAACTCAGTGAGACCCTGTTTCAAAATAAAAAATAAGAGATAGGGCTGGGGTGTAGCTCAGAGGTAGAATGCCCCTGGGGTTCCATCCCCAGTACTGCAAATACTACTACTACTACTACTACTACTACTACTACTACTACTAATGATAATAATAAATAAAAATAAAAAAATAAATTGAGAATTATACAGGTCCTAGGTTCTGCCTGAGTTTACAATTGAGTCACATCATTGGCTGCCTACAGGACACTGAGTAGATGAGTGTCCTATACAACCCTAAGTGTCAGTTTCTACATCTGTCAAATGGCAAAAAACATACCACACAGAGTGGCTTTAAAGATTAAAATAATTCTAAAATATAAATCACTTATAATGATACTTGTCATTCCACACTCAGTACAATTTACCTATTATTTTTAAATCATGCAGTGTTTTGCTGGGTTTAATATTAATGACCCTCAATTAATTAATATTCAGTTCTTGTAGCTCTTAGCAAGGAACATTTATTCACATTAGATTTTTGAGAAATGAAAACTGCTGCCAGTCACTAAGTTCACTCAAATAATAACTGAGTAGTTGAATGGGGAATTATTTTAATTACTTATGACTATATAGTCAATGTATAGCAGCGGGCATCCTGGGAAGCTGTGCTGTTTAAAACCAGTCACGTCTTAGTTAGGATTCTGGCAGGAAACAGTGAAAATTCAAACTGGGGAGTAGAGAGGAGTTTAATAAAGCACTATTTACAAAGTTGTAGGCAGGAGTTAGGAAGAAAAAGTGACAATGAAGCACCCTGGAGTTAGTAAACTTGGGAGAGTGGTTACCAATTCTAAGCCAGAAGGCACATGAAGAGTGTGGCTGCAGAGCCTGGAGAGGGTAGTTGTGCAGGGAGGACCTGCCCACAGGAGCTGTGACCTTTGGTGTAGAGACCAGGGGAATACTGTCACCTGGCCAGGAAGGAGCTGGGTTAACACTCCATGCTCCCTCTCTTTCAACCCCCTTTCAGAGCTATCGATTGGCTAGACCCTACCAGAATCCAGGGAACCTGCTGATGGAATTCACGTAGCTCACTCTTCAAGAGCACAGAAGAGTGAAGAATGGTTTTGAAGGGATAAATAGAAAGCAATAGAATCACAGCTACTTCAGTTTTCTCCTAGCTGACTTGGGAACTGTTAAATACACACTGCAAATATGTTTCAATCCCAGGGCATCTCTGTTGAACTAGATGGTGTACAGAGGCTATCCTATGGAACAGATTTTAGTTTCTAGTTTCATGAGGAATATCCAGGCTCAATTGCATGTCATTTCCATGTGTATATGGGATAGATTTTCTGGTTAATCCACCGGATAGATTGCCACTGGTTAAAAAATCCAGTGAATGAGACTTAGTGACATTCAACCCTTAAGTCCCTAACCTGGATCAGCAACCTGATCTTAACTTAGTGCCAACTTGTCAAGGTGGAAAGAATCAGAATGCAAGCCCACTGTAAGTGACTAAGGAATCATTATGCTACTTACAATTTGGGGCCAGACTGTTTGCTAGATTGGTGAAATGGGATATAAGGCAGATGCTATGTTAAGTGTTCTCCAGCCCAGTAGAATCTTGCGATAACCATGACTAGCAACCTTGTGAAAAATCCCAAGCCTTGCTAAGATGATCCTGGCTGCCTGATACTCAGAAACTTGATTTAGGAGCTGTTTTTTGTTCCTTAGCAATAAATAACTCCTACAGTAACACCCAAGACATTTTGTATGTGACCAAAAGCAGTCATTTGAAACTGACCAAGGAGGAGTTTGAGCGGAGTCAGCATCAAACTCAGGAAAAATGAATAAGTAGACTTGGCTGTAATGGAAACTCAGGCTAGGCAGAACTGACTAGGCATTCAAGAAAAACATCGCTGCTGGCAGAGAGAGGGAGAGACAGACATTTGTTAAGAATATACCTTGTATATTATTTTTTCTTTGTAAGAAATCTGTGGCTCCAAAAAGTACGCTTTCTTTGTTTTATAGGGAAACACACTTGGCATTAGAAGCCGCAATATCCACTAGGCATTTAACACATGGTAAATGATACGGCTGGGATTAACACCCAAGCCAGTGCGATACCGTGGTTCACTTTCTGAATGTGCCTCTGTGTCTCAAGTAAAGGAGTACTGAACAAGGGGATTGATATCCAGAGATGAATTCGAATAAACAAGACGATGAGGGGGAAATTTCTCAAGCCTTTTGAAGAAGGGGGAAGTAGACTGGAGTGAAAATTAAAACAAGAACAAGCAGAAACACATGTCTGATCAAAAGGAGGCAGCAATACTGGCCTCACCAGAGGACGGAGGATATTTTGAGCAATAAAGGGATCTGGAGTGGAAGAAGCCACATCTTCACGGCAAGATGGCAGCATGTGGGAGGCAGGTGCACACTGATTCCCCTCACTCATTCTTAAGCCTTCACAAGGAAGAGCATGGCCTGCAGAACCAAGAAACAGGACAATGGAGATAATGCTGCCTGGCTTAGAGAGGACAGGAGAGAACGGGTCTGAGCACGTCCTCCAGGAGGAAAGCAGGAGGCCAAGGAGAATTTCACCTAGAATGTGCCACTTTCTGCCTTCACTTTCCATTTCTGAGTGTTTAGCGATATTGCCCACCTAAAATAAAAGTCATAGTGAGTGAAATTTATAGGATATATTCTTATTTGACTACGGGTGGTGGAAGAGGATGTTGTAGGAAAAAGATTTAAAGACCTTGTTCGAAAGAAGCTTTCTCAATAACAAAAGTTAATGGGTAAAGTGGTTATATGAGAAGACCCCAGAGTTAATTATGCTAGAGCAAAAGCAGGGACTTACTAGTACCCCATATAAAGAATTATGACGTGCCCATTTTGGTGCAAGAAGGATTTTACTTTTTGACCTGATCCCAATAGATTTGCAACATCAGCCCTGGTCCACTTGATACAAAGTAATCTACAAAATTTGCTTAAATAAAGATAAAAATTTTGAAATCTGAAATGATATTAGGATTCCAAATTAAGAAAATACCACTCTTAGCCGGGCGTGGTGGCTCATGCTTGTAATCCCAGCATTTGGGAGGCTGAGACAGGAGGATGGTAGTTCAAGGATAGTACTTAATGAGGCCCTTTGCACCTCAGTGATACCCTGTTTCCAAATAAAGAATTAAAAAAAGATAGGACTGGGGGTATAGCTCGGAGATAGAATGCCCATGGGTTTCATCCTCAATACCTAAAAAAAAAAAGAAAGAAAAAAGAATATCCCACCCCTCTTCAGTGTGGCTGGATGCAGAACACACAAAATGCTCAGCAGAATGTACAACACAATGCCATTAACCAATTAATCTGAGATGGTGTCCTGCTCTATTACCCCGGCTAGCCTCTAACGTGTCATACTCCTGCTTCAGTAGCTCCGATTATAGGAATATACCACTATGCCCAGCTTGAAATATGACATTTTATTTGAGTATTTCTCTTACATATTGTTACTATATTACTAATTTCTTTTTAGGATTGACTATTGGAAGGACTCTAAATAAACCACCACTTATCATTTGTCCTTTGTTTATGTTTGTTCAAATTTGTTATTTAAGCATTCTTTTGTAATTCTCACTCCAGCAAGGGGTTAGGTAATTTTCATCAGCTTATTTTAGGTTCTTTTTAAAGTCTTGAGGCTACCTCAACTCTTGTGCCTTTGGGGTCTTGTTGAGAAAGTTTTTACCTGTGCCCATGTGTTGCGGTGTCAGACCTATGCCCTCTTCAAGGACCAAAATACCAAACTAATGCATGTCTATCTATGTTCATAGCTGAACAAGTCACAATTGCCAAGCTATGGAACCAGCCAAGATGTCCACCAACAAATGAATGGATTACAGAACTATGGGATATGTACACAATAGAATCTTACTCAGCCATAAAGAAGAATAAAATTATGTCATTTACAGAAAAATGAGTGGAACTGGAGAACATTATGCTAAGTGAGATTAGTCCATCACAAAGAGTAAGAAATCGTATGCTCTCCCTAATATGTAGAATCTAGGGAGAAAAGGGGTCATAAGAGAAACTCTAGACAAAGGAGGATAAACCATAGATCAGAAAATAAGGTGTTCTATCTGGGGCTCATGGGAGGGAGGAAGAGAAAAATTCTCTCACGCACATGATGTACATTCACAAACATATCAAAGTCAAACACTAAGTCAGACATGAGGAGGGAGAGGGGAGAGAATGGGGGGAAATTGAGGAAGGGCTAAATGAGTGATATGTGCATGTATGACTCTACTATCTTGTACTGCATTAAGATGTATGACTACAATGCACCAATAAAAAAAGTTAATAAAAAAAGAAAGAGGTACAGCCAAAATTTAAATCCAGGCAAGCCCAGCCCTGAAGCTTGGTTCTCTCTCTACAGCTGGGATCCTGTCACATGCATTGCGCTAGTCTTCCTGGAAATGACACACATCTAGCCATTGCCCCTCACCTTCTTATGTAATCACCTGGAGCATAGGGAGAGCCATCTGTTTTGGGAGTAACATATTTGAGTCCATAAGGCAATAGGTTGGCAGAGAACAGGATTATGACATTGCCGCTTGGCATTCCTGACTTATTCTGCATTTATATAATAGAAGCACATGGTCCAGCAGGTTGATTTCAAGAGCCTACCATTATCATTCATTCTGAAATAAGCATGGTCAAGAACAATATGTACAAAATAAGGGATCCTTGTTGGATGGAATGATGTCAGGCAGGAGGAATATTTTACTTCTTATGCTGAAGCATAAGTATCCAAATGGCTTCATGAAGTAAGAATAGTATTATTATTATTATTATTTTTTGTGTGTGGGTCTGGGATGGAACCCAGAAGTATTTGACTTCCGAGCTACAACCTCTGCCCAATTTTTTATTCTTTATTTTGAAACAGGGTCACGCTGAGTTGTGAAGGGCCTCACTAAGTAACTGAGGTTGTCTGCGAACTGCGATCCTCCGGTCTCAGCTTCCCAAATGCTGGGATTACAAGCCTGCGCCATCATGCCCGGCTAGGATAGTATGGTATTGAGGTCCATGAAGGAGAAAAAAGCAAAGGAGAAGAAGTTGAGGTTGATCTTAAGAATACAAGATGATATAAAATAAAGGTTTGGAGCTAGAAGAGTAGTTTAAAAAAAAAGGCTGATCATCCAAATTTACCAAAAGAGCTTTACAGATATGTACATATTTAAGACTTACTTTTGGCAGTTTCTGAGAATAAGGCTCAGATATCTCTATTTAAAATCTCCTGTTGAGATTTTATTTATATATTTATTTATTTTACTTACTATTGGCGCATTATAATTATATACAATAGTGGGATTTGTCATTACGTATTTGCACATGACAGTATAATATTAATTCCATTAACCCTCTCTTTTGTCTCCTTCCTCCCCCTGCACCATCCTGTCATTTGTATGATGATCAGTTACTTAGAACTACTACATAAGAATTTGTAAGCTAAGAGATGGGCAGATTACTTTTGATTTTTGTTGTTTTTATGCATAATATTGAAGAATAAACTCATAACTTTTCTTTATGCTCAAAATAAATGTTCAAAACAGCGTAGATATTCCGTAGAATTTCTTGACAATAGCTATTTAGAAATCCTTTTGTTGATAGTAAGTTGATACTAGAAGAAAAGGCAGATATCAATCAGCTTATCTAAATATAATTATTTTGTTTTGTTTTGCGGGTCTGGGGATAGAACCCAGGGGCATTCGACCTCCGAGCTACACCCCCTGCCCTTTATTTTTTATTTTTTATTTTGAAACCAGGTCTCACTGAGTTGCAGAGGGCTTCACTTAGTAGCTGAGGCTGTCCGCGAACTGCGATCCTCCAGGTCTCAGCCTCCCGAATGCTGGGATTACAAGTGTGCGCCACCACGCCCGGCTAAATATAATTATTAAATGCAAAGAAAAAAATGGCCCTAAAGTTGGACATGGTGGCGCATGATTGCAATAGCCGTGCTTGGGAGGCGGAGGCAGGAGGATCGCGCGGGTTCGAAGCCAGCCTTACTGGCTTAAGAGAGCCTGTTTCTAAATAAAAATGTAAAAAATAGGTGTCTGGGAGTGTAACATGGAGGTAGAAGGGTTTCCAGGAACCCCAGTACCATAAAAAAATGGCCCTAAAGAAGAGATAACTGTGGCTTAAGAATTAGCTTTGGAACTTAATAAAAGCTTAAAAGCAAAAGAGGAATTACTATTGAGTCTTAGAAGTTTTTGTGGAAGATGCTCATTGACTATCTTAGCTTTTTGAACCTCTGAAAAGGATGAGCTCACCCAGAAGTTACTCTGAGGTTTATCCAGGCAACACCTAATTCTAGTAATAGCCCCATTTCTTACTTTAGAGGAGACTGTAATTTATATTCAGACATAGAACATATGAGGAGGTTATTCTGAGGTGTAGTTAGCAGATACTCTTCTGTTATAAGGCTGTGGCAAGGAACAAATGGAAGCAGAGAATCCAACATAACCCTCAAGATGTATACTAGGAAACATAATGGAAATAAAGAAACTGAGGATTTATGTCAGGGAGACAAACTTCATATGTATTTTAATGGGGAAAATTTAATACAGGGGATTGTTAGTCAGGTGATGGAGGACTAAAAATAGGGCAAGGGAAACATTCAGTGAGATCAGGAGCTCACCAGGAAACCCGTCAGGCCCACATGGTCATTGCTGGTATCTCAGGAGCCTGGAGAACAGATTCCTTACACAACAGGATTCTATCTCTAAAGAGAGGATACTCTCCGGATGGAGCTAGAACCTCAGAAGCTGGCAAGAGGTTGTCTGTGGCTGAGACTCAGGTTATCAATAGTTGGCATAGTCTAGCTGTGTCTGTGGAGGGCATAGAGGCTATTTGTTAAACCACCCTATCACACTGAGGGCTGTATTAATGACTGCCTCTAGGGTGAAAGGTCATGTTATAGTGAGCTGATAGGAAAAATAAAAAGCACAAAATAAACAAACCCCCTTTCCTCTTCTTCTGCCACTCAGTCTCACTCTAGTTCTTCCTACTGATTGAAACTCAGTAGTCTTGCTGACAAGGAGACTTATGACCTCAAGAGAGCAGAGTTGTGTCAAAACAGAGTGTAAGAAGTGCATTTGAAATCCAATACCCAGCATACGAGGTGATTAAAAGAATAAAAAACATAATAAAATAGACCAAGAGAAAATATAGGATAGAAATAATAAAGGGAAGAACAGAAATAAGTAACACAAGACGTGAACATTTGATGGAGAACTCCACTCCAACGAAACAAAATTTTTATTGGTTTTTGAAAGCTAACAAAAGAAAATGTTGTCAGGTTTCAGTAAGAAAAATAAAGGAGTAAGAAGAAATAGTATTATAAATGAAAACAGTAAGTAAAAAATTCAACAAAGGTAATACAGTGAAAGTGTGAACAACTTTAAGTCAACAAGTTTTGTAACTTAGATAAAATAGGCATATGTCAGAACAATATAATTATTAAAGTGGGCACAGGAAGATACGAAAACTTAAGTGCCCTTGGAGGATTAATAAAACTGAGTTAGTAGTTAAAATATTCCCATACAGAAACAAGCAAGGACAACAAAAACTCAAAAAACCAAAACCAAAACCAAAACAAAAACCCCTATAAATTGAGGCCTTTTAAAATATATACTCTCCTTGCTGTTTCTTTATGTAGGTTTTTATGTCTTTAACTGCTCTAAACTTTTTATATATATCTTTTTTATATTCGGTACCTAAGAATTATAATACCCACAGTCCTTGAAGTGGGTAAAGTCTTTTATGTATCATTTCTGTTGATGTTCACTCAGGGTAGCCTGCATATTCTTTGACTATACTTGCTGTTCTTTAACGTTAAATTTACTGTCTGATTTTAATGTGTCCTCCAACTAATGCTTCTTTCCTTGAGACATGATTTGTTACTACTTCTGCTTTTGCTTTTACAAGTAGCCAGGAGGTATCACTGACTTGGAGACACTCCAGCCTGCCTTAGGCTGCAGGCTTAGCTCTAGAACACTAGACTTGGCTGCTCTGCCTAGGTCAGGTCTCTCTGATGTAGCGGTTGTTATTGGGACTCATGCTCTGGGCCAATTTCCCTATCCACTTTCCTTTTGCTCCAGTCTAAACTTTCTTCCAGTTATGTCCTAGCTAACTTGGAAGAAATCATAAAGATCTTCCTTTATTTTGAAACTCAACAGTATGTCAAATATGTCCTGGATAGAGTTTCATTGTGAATACTAGGAACAGGGGAAGAGGTTTAGGGGTATGGAGGCAGCTATGGAGCTATGAGAATTCAATGTCTTAAGCTGAATAATTGAAAAAGAAAGCTCATTGGATTTTTTAAATCATTTAAGTATATACATATTTATGTCTACACCCACATACACATTACTTTTGTAAATATCATAAGTTTTATGAGAAGCCAAAAAAAAAATCCTAAACTAACAGTGATTTCACTAAAATCTGTGATGTTAAGAGAGTGCTAGCACAATACTGGTGACAACTATGGCTTGACCTTGATGCAGTCAGGCCTCCGCACAGACATACGTGCTATAGGGACAATGCTGGTCACCAGAAGACATGGCCAGATTGAAATGGGTAGGGAGCCGGGTGTGGTGGTGCATGCTGGTAATCCCAGCATTCGGGAGGCCGAGACTGGAGGATCATGGTACGCAGACAGCCTCAGCTACTTAGTGAGGCCCTCTGCAACTTAGTGAGACCCTGTTTCAAAATAAAGAATAAAAATAGGGCAGGGGGTATAGCTCAGAGGTAGAATGTCCCTGGGTTCCATCCCCAGACCTGCCAAAAAAAAAAAAAATGGGTAGGGAAAGGGGAAAATGGGGAACAGACATAGCCCCATGTGTTCATTCACGGTATATTCATGAGATAACTTCTGGAGTCTCCCATGTGAATGTCAGAGGAGCTTGGGGTAAAAATTTATAGACATGATATATATGATATATCAGAGAAATACTGTATATTGTGACTTGACAAGTGATTGTTGTCCTGGAACATGGGTTATGCAAATCCTATTTTGCAATAGACCCCGATTCCCCTTCTGGATTTGACATGATCTTTGAAATTGTATCCAGATGTCTTGGATATTTGTTCTGAATCCAGTTGTCTTAAAATCCAGTTCTTGCATTCCAGTTCTATGGAGGGCTCTTCCGTGGCCTCATTGCACATCACGGACCATGGAGAAGCAATTTCCAGCATGGAGCCACAGTGCTTAGAAACATTAACTGCTTAGATTCCAGTTCAGCTTGACTTTTCTTGGTCCTGACCACTATACTACACTATAATAGGGAATAATCAATTCCCAGGAAGTAGTATTTTCAGGGTAGGACCAGACCCATGAGATAGCAGCATAGCAAAGATAGCTATTAAATTCTTATTTGTGGGCCAGGATGTGAAAATGCCATATAGTTGGAGCTTTTCGTTAGAAATATTAATAATGATTACATCGAAAATCGTCCTAGTAGTAAATGAGAAAAGAGCAAGCCGGGGTTGGGGGGAGGGCTTGTATAATTTTACTCAATTTTATGTTCTACCTGATTTACCAAGAAAAAAATAAATTATGTTTGAAAATCAGTCATGCAATATTCCTGGCCATTTTTCGTAAAAATGGATTATCTGTCTTCATTCTCTGAAGCTTTAACCCCGTGTAACATGGTAACATTTTAGGATAGTGCCATGAGTCCAAATTACCCCAGCATCAGCTAGCCTGGCAGGATTTGAGGGGTCTCCTGGGCCTTCCCTCCACAAAATATCCACTCCTCCTGTCACCTTTCCCCGTTTCTGAAAGAGCTGCTTTGGATTTGCGGCTCAGATGTCTTCAGAATGTGATAGCTCTTTTGCCTTTGTCATTTGCTTCTTAATAACCTGGTCTCTTTTTGTCATCAGTGAGGAACAGGCAGTTTACAGACCAGAACATTTTTCTGATTGCATTCAATGCGTTTTGTTATCCCTGGTTGACAACCCAAACACAGATGACGTTGCTACCTGGTTGGGTAGTAAGAGCAGTAGTGGTGCGGTTACTGTTGCTTGAACTGAGCTCCAACTTGTATGAAATAAACCCTGTTTCAAGTGTTCATCTAGATATACCCAAGTAACCACCACCTGCAGGCTCTTCCCTGTTTTTTCTCAGTCAGTATCCATCTCTGTCTTTCCACCTACACACACCCAGAGGTGAACATTGTACCGACTTTTGTCACTGCACACTGGTTTTGCCTGTTTTAGAACTTCCTGTAAATGCAGTCATTCAGTGGATCTCTTCTGTGTCCAGCATTTTAAACAACACACCACGTTGGTGAGATTTACTCATGTTGTTGTGTCTATCAGTGGCTTGTTCTTTTTTTCATTCCTGTGCATTCTTCTATAAATATACCACATGTCTGGTCTCCTATTAGTGGACACTTATTTATTTTCAGCTTTTGCTTATTATATTTAAAGTTATTAACATTCTTGTGCATTGAGCTTGGTGAACATATGTACTTATTTCCTTAGGAAGCAGAAATGCTCTATCATAGGACAGGTATACGTTTAACTTTAGTAGAAAATGCTCAACTGTTCACTGGAAGGGTCATTTTGATGGGAAGCATACTGGTGGTTTTCTGGTAGCCCATCTAGATCCCTTCTCTGTCTTATTGTGTGCCCCATTTCACCTTACTTTGGCTATGAAATGAATTCAGGCCATGAAGGGCCTGGCAGTTGATTAAAGAAATAGGAAGAGAGGGATAACAGAATGTATTCTCTGTTCTCTCCATGGAGAGTGCTTCCTGTCTTCTATAACCACTACTTCTTTTGGGTTGACCCTTTTCCAAGACTCTAGCCCTCACTGATTCCATTAACAGCATCCTTCTCCCTGATTCTTTTAGTCCAGCATGTGATTATGGGTTCCCATTGTTACTAGTCTCTGGGTACTTCTTCATCTAGTGTCCTCTACTAGCGCTGCCCACATCCCTTAGGGAAATATTTTTCCATTAAAAACCAAAATCTTGCCGGGCGTGGTGGTGCACGCTTGTAATCCCCGCGCTTGAGAGATGGAAACAGGAGGATCGCGTAGGTTTGAAGCCAGCCGTGCTGGCTTAAGAGACCCTGTTTCCAAAAATAAAATAGGTCTGGGAGTGTAGCCCAGAGTTAGAAAGGCTTCCAGGAACCCCAGTACCACAAAAGAAAGAAAGAAAGAAAGAAAGAAAGAAAGAAAGAAAGAAAGAAAGAAAGAAAGAAAGAAAGAAAGAAGACCAAAATCTTTGAATGCACTCTCTTTTCTTGTAGGAATTGTGATTGATATTGGAGATAGGTTAGAATGTGACCTGCACACTAGAAAGTCCTTCTTGCTCAGTTCAAGAATTGGCATAGAAAGAGAAAGCACTGAAAGTAGTTATAAAGGCACTTCAACTCAATGAATATGTTGAGTACAGACCAGAACTGTAGGCTATGTAAAGAAAAGGTTGCCATTCTCAAGGGGTTTTGTGGACAAATAGACCATGAGTTTAATCCTGGTGGTATGCATTCTGCTAAATTCCTCATCTATAAAACAGAGATGGTGATTATACCTGCCTTGGGCTGGCCAGTGGCTCAAACATTATCATCATTCCAAAGTATTCAGGCAGTAAAGAAAAGCAGGGTAACCATACACCTGAGGTGAGATTAAGGTTTGGTGATTTCATTAAAGGAATTCTGATAGCAGTGATAGAGTTAGCAGGAGGGTTCCTTACCTCTGCTGAGCCTTGGGAGTCAAGGTCCATATACCCTCTAGCTTGTAGAGAGGCTGCCCATCAAAGAGAGGCTTGTATGGGGAGTGATAGTCTAGTGTAGTGGTCAGGACCAAGCAAAGTCACGCTGAACTGGAATCTAGGCCATCTGCTTTTGGTTATGCACCCTCTAACCAGTGGTGAACACTTCCCAGGCAGCCTGTTTTACTGGGAATAATTATTCTTATCCTTTTTCTGGGAGCAGCTGTTAATGCTTTATTATTCACATGCAACAGAATACATAAATACATGTTTAAAGACAGAGTCTTTCCTACCTCTGCTAGGTGCTGGTGTTAGCTATCAGGCAATACCAAAGTGCAAATCGAGGTCAGAGCTAAAGGTGACATTTCTTTAAAGGAGATACTGTGAGTAGATGTGTTGGGTAGGGAAAGAAACACATAGGAAGGTCTGGTGGTGAAGGGAGCAAAAGCTGACATCTAAATCATGAGTTAGATTCTGGTTTTAGGATAGACTATTAGAATGTGCCATGCCTAGGTAGAAGATACCTAACAGGCAGTTCATCAAAGTATGTTACCTAGACTGAATCTGTCTGCAGGAATATTGTGTTTTGTTTTTGTTCTTTTTTTGAATAAAAGCTATTTGATAAAGTCTCCTTTTGAAAGTCCAGTTCTCTGTTCTTACCATCTTCCTTTTGTTCATGTCAGAGGCACGAAGTCAGTCAGTCTCTCTGTGTATGTGTGCAAAAAAGACACACACACACACACACACACACACACACACACACAGTCATGTATTGTCAGAAACTGCATCTTTCAAAGCAGGGCCTGACAGTAATTATCCAGAATAGAAGCAAGGAGAATAGAGGGATTTCTCAGAAGATTGATTCCAGTTTGCTTGTGGACATGCACATTAAAGCAAAAAGGTCTTGGAGGTAGCCAAAGCTCAGCAAATTTTGATTGGGCAAATTTTGATAACACCAAAGGACGAGAGGCTAGGCAAGGAAGCAAGCCGTATGATTCTGGAGTCCTGCTGGTGATTCAGAAAATTCTGACTCGAAAACAAAGACTATTTTCAAAGGTCTCTGACAGAGCCGACAGCTCCTCAGCTGTCAGCCACTCTCCAGAGACCCTAATGAGCTCTTCCTTGTCAGGTGCTTCTGTCTAAACAAGGAATTGTTAGTCTCTCTCTGCCACCCCACAGTGAGTGCACCTACCTTTGCTTATGCATCGTATAAATTATTATTGAATGCAAACACTTGTTCAGGTTGATCAGTAGGTTGTTTCTGTCAACCTCCATCAAGGCAGCCCTTAATGTGTAAATGACTCATCAGCAGGGATTGCTCGTAACAGGTGGTCAGAAAATGTTTTTCCACCAACAAACTAATCAGCATCCTAAACAAGTTGCTGTAACTAGCTTAGGATTTCAACATTCCCGAAGCTTTTGTAAATGATCAAAATACTTTACCTTATTTCTGACCTCAATAATGAACCATGCTAGAGGGCAATGAAAATTTCATCCCAGAGAAAAAAAGGCTTCTTTAAATATATCTTAAAAGAGTCATTGTTTCTTCTCTAAAATCTTTAAGATACTTTCCCAATTCCATATAAAAGCCCCGCTATTTCAATTTTGAAAGTCAGAAGCCCTTTTTAAGATCAATTAATGTATGAAGCAACACAAACAGTATCATTTTCTAAGGTAACTTCTTTTGCTAGTATTACCAGGTTCCTTGAAGCAATTCTGCACTGGTTTTCCTCTGTTTCCCATGTTAAACAATGATTTTCCATCTTTACTTTTTTAAAAAAATATGTTTATATTTTTATTAGTGCATTGTAATTATACATCGTAGTGAGGTTCAAAGAGCTACAAACATACATGCATGCAGTTCCTGGTGTATTTCCTTCTGGGTCCTATTTCCCTTCCACTCCTCATACGTATTAGTGAGATTGGTAGTGCTACCTTCGTAAATGGAGATAGCAATATTTGAACTGTTTCTTTCATCAGTTTTTCCTTTCCTCTATCCACCTCTCTTCCCTGTCTCCTTCCACTACTCTATTGGCATCTCTCCTCATTTATCTGAAGTCTTTTTTGTTCCCATTTTCTCTCTAGCTTCCATTTATAAGAGAAAACATTTGACCCTTGGCTTTCTGAGACTGGCTGATCTCATTTAGCCTAATATTCTCTATATCTATCCATTTTCCTACACAATGACATTATTTTGTTGTTCTTTATGGGTGAGTAACATTTCATTTAGTAGATATACATCACATTTTCTTTATTGATGCATGCGTGGACAGATGCCTCATTTGGTTCCTAATTTGGTTATTGTGAATTGTGCTGCTATAAACATAGGTACACCTGTATCACTACAGTGTTCTGACTTTAATTTTTTGGAAAGATACAGAGGAGTAGAGCAGCCATTTTAAATTTTAATATTCTTCCTTAGTATGGCATGGGTGGCTAACAGAATGGGTCTTGGAATAATTCAGACCTGGGCTACGTTGTGGCCAAATTCCTCTTGGCTTTATTTTTTTCATATATATCCATCACTTCTCTACCATCAGATTTGTCATTTATGTATCTGGAATTATCTCCTGCTCTATCATAAGGCTTTCTTTATTTTTTTTGATTGAACCATTTCCAGAAATCTCAATTCTCTTAGTAAATTTGCTTTATATGTTTGAAAAAAGAAGCTACTCATTTCATTACAAATAAAAAAATGAAATAACAGGAAAACTAAAACAATCCTCAAATAATACATCTTATTCACATTTTAGCTGTCTAATAAAACAAAGCAAAAATACCTGGGAAAAGAGAAAGAATAAAAAAGGAGGGGAGGAGAAAGAAATAAGTGTCTGTATTTCATAATCTGAAGTTTGACTTCTGGTATGGTCAAGTCATTTCCTATAAAATCAGCCTCCTTTAGATTATAATTATAATTCTAGATAAATTTTAAAAAAGAAAATCTTTCCAATACTGGAGAATAAAAAAATCAAGCAAGTTCTGGAGGGACGTTGATACTTGGATAAATGAAATGGCATAGGCGATACTGTATTTATTCAACTGGTGTGAGCCTCTCTGGGCTAAAAAGTTAGAGGAGAGATAAGGGAAACTCCAGCTGCTATTAAAGTGAAGAAGCCGTCAGATGGAGCCAGGCAAAAAGAGCTCCAACTCTTATACAAATTCCACCCACGTTTCAAACTAACTCCTCAATAGTACATTTGTGGTATAGTCATTAAAAAGTCCAGCTAAGAATAAAACAAATAAACTGATATTTCAGTTTCCTCTCTAAAGACAAAATTTGCAATTCTTTGCTTGTTAAATTGAGAACAACAGAATATAAAATCATTTAATTCACTATATCTAGGACATAGTTCAAAACTACTTGATACACAAGCATTTGAAAAAAAATATGAACTGAACTCAGGAGAAAAGGTTATCAGCAAAGACCAACCCCAAGAGTAACCAGATGTTGAAATTTGCAGATTAAGGGATTTAAAGCAGTTATTATAAATAGGCATAATAAAATAAAGGAGGATGTACCACAAGAAATGCAAACTAGAGAACTAAGCAGAGAAATCAAAATTATGTCAAAGAACCATATGTAAATTCAGTAACTGAAAATGTAAACTCTAAAATTAAAAAATATTGGGTAAAATAACAGAAGAATAGAGAAACAGAGAAATTTAAACTTTCACACAGATTAATATTATCCAATCTGTGTAATCAATGAAGGAAAAGAGTTCCTGATACCTATGTAACGATATAAAAAGGCATAACATTTGTGTAGTTGAAGTTCCAGAAGGAAAGGGGATACAGAACTGAGGAGTAAATATATATGGATAGATAATGGTCCCCAAATTACTAATTTAGTGAAAAATATATACTTTCAGATGTTAAGAGGCTAAGTGAATCCACAAAAGACAGATGCAAAAAAAACAAAAAAACAAAGACAAAAACAAAAACAAACCCGTCTCTCTGCACATCCTACTCAATCTATTAGAAACGAAAGCAGCTAATGAAAAATGTCTACACAGTGAAACAATGATTAAATGGCACTAATTTCTTAATAAAATAATGAAGATAAGAAGGCGGCAGAGTATAAGTTAAGGTCTATAAAAATTTCTGTTCTGTTCTTTCCTAGGTGTGTAAGTTTTCCTTCTTCAAGCCTTGATTGTCTCACCTTTCAAGCAGGTGATAATTCCATCCATGACATGGGGTGGATGGTAAATATCAAATCAAATAAACCACTCCACATACCTGCCTAGCACATCACAAGTAGTCTATAAGTGTTAGCTCTTACCATATATTTTATCCTTTAATGCTTTCCACCTCAAGAAATTTTTGGGTTTTTTTTTTTTAAAGACCAAAGTGACAGTTTAATCTATCAACCACCTCACTTTAAAGTGCTAAGGAAACAAAACTACAGCCAAAATTTCTATATCCAGCAAAAAACAAAAACAAATTAACATTAACCACCAGGAGATCTATGTTATTAAAAATGCTAATAAAAATTCTTAAGTATTAGGGAAAAATTATAGCAGATAGACATTCAGACCCGTAGAAAGGAATAGAGAGCATTAGACCAGGCCTAGGCAAATACAAAACTATTTTTTTAATTCTTTAAAACTAGTTTTGCTTAATGATTTTTAAAAAAATATATGACTAAAATATTATGGTACTTTTTTTTGGAGAGGGTACTTGGGGTGGAACCTAGGGGCTTTTCTACCTCCAGGCTATACTCCCAGGCCTATTTTATACTTTATTTGGAATCAGGGTCTCACTAAGTTGCTGAGAGCCTCACTAAGGCTCACCGAGGCTGGCTTCGAACCTGTGCGATCCTCCTGTCTCAGCCTCCCAAGCACGGGGATTACAAGTGTGTGCCACCACGCCCCGCTATTATATAGTATTTTTCAATGAGATCATTATTGTACGAAGATGTAATACATATGACAATCATGGTATAAAGAACAGGAAGCAGAGTTATAATAAACTACATGGTAAAAATTTCTGCCTTTTATTTGGAGTGGCACAATACTAACTAATCCTGAAAAGTTAAAGATGTGTATTTCCAGTCAAAAGCAGTTACTAAAAAGTAGTACAAAGAAGCAAAGCTTAAAAGCCAATAGATATATTCAAATTCAATTCAAATTTAGACTTCAAACTAATTGAAAATACTTAATAGAGAACAATTTGATTTTGCTCTCCAGTACTGAATACATACATTAAGGTAGAAAGCAATACACTTGAAGAGGGCTTATGATAAGTATTATTTAAAGAGAAAAATCAGTGTCTTTGATGAAGATTTCTGTGGTGAGGTTAAAAGAATTGGTAGTTCAGGACTTGGGTTCTGTTCATGTTGTGCAAAATTAGAAAACCATTTGGTCATTCCCACGAAAATCTCTTTGACCTTGTTTCCTTCATTGCATATTAGTGTCCTCCTGGGAGGCTTCTATCTCCCCTTTGTCCCCATCCACATACTTGGAGAAAATCTTGAAGCTTGTGGTAAGGAAGTGTTATGGATATCACTAGGAAAATAAATAAATGGGTCTAAAATTCCTGAATAGTCATATACTAATTTTTATAAAAATTATTAAAGACAGACAAATGTTAGATTATAAACCATTATTTTAAGCAATGTGTTAATCAAAGTCACTGAGATCTGTAAGATATCTGCCTATCTCAACGATGAAAAACATGTGCAAGTTCTTTCCTTCTTTTGCATCTTTTGATATATCTGTATCTTTACGTATAATATTCCTATTATATACATACAATAAAAAGACGTATCCATTTCTATCAAAATAAAGCAAAAAAAAGGTTTTGGCATGATTTCACTGTGGGCAGAGGTCATAGATGGGTTTTATTTTAAATGGTTGGTGTTTGTAACTAAATTTCAATGTGGGTTTACAGAGTACTTGAGAAAAAGTAATTTGAAATTCTGTAACACACACACTCTCTCTCTTATGGAGTAGCTCCTTGGTGCTTCCTGCAGAGAATTAATTATCATGTTGGCATAACCTCTCTATTCACATCTTCCCACTGCTTCTTTCCCTGTTCATGAATAAGAAATCCCATTTTTTTTTGGGTTCAGAACAATTTGAAACAGCTGAAGTGAGAGTAATATCTAGATGCTCTATGCATTGTATTAACTAGGGAATAAATTCATGCAAAACCCTTTCACCTTTCTTATCAAGCAAGAAATTTCCATCTTCTGCTTAAATAAATCCAGGTATGGGTCAGCCCAAAGAGAAGAGGTCTTGCTTCCATGACTCACTTACTCTGCCTGCATTTTAATCCTCAACATGAAGAACACTGTAAAGTATAAGTTAAGAGCTCTAGAAATTTCTGTAGCATTCTATCCCTAGCTGTTGTGAGTTTTAACTTCTTCAAGCTTTGATTGTCTCATCTTTAAAAGAGGGTGATGATACCATCCATGTCATAGGACAATTGCAAATATCAAATTAAAAAAAAACATTCAACGTACCTTATACAACAGCATACTAGTCTGTAAATGTTAGTTGCTATTATCATATTTTTGTTCATTTAATGTTTCCCGTATCAAGAAATTTTCTTTTGGTCTTTTTGTGAAGAGAACAAAGTCACTGTTAGCTTATCCCACCAAACACCCATTAATAATGCAGATGGACAGGTTCATGTTTTATAGCCAGAGGCCTAAATTACCCAGAGCCATCTTGTCCAAAAGAGAGGATAAAAGTCAGCAGGTTGAATTTTCTTTTCCAGAACTTTAGCCTATGGCCTGGAGCATCTTGGATCTCAGCTACTTCAGCAGAAACCTAACTTTAGCTGCTTTTCTTTTCTTTTTTAAAAAATAAGCTACTTTCCATTCAGTCATGAAAGAGTGTCAAAATAATGTATTCTGAAACAGATTTTTGTGCTGCTTGAGTTATAAATGTACAGGAAGTAACAGAAAAGGTGAAAATATTCATAGGTTGAATCTCCATTTTCCTAGTCTTTAAATAAGTATACATCTTCATGAGATGACTATAATAACATTTCTAAAACACAATTAAGAGGAAATATGCATATTTGGTAATAATCAAAGTCCATTTGGACCATGAGCAAAGAGATTAAATTATGAATAATTTCTCTGTGGTTATTGATTCCAAGCCTCCCTTTCATTTTGGTTCAGAGTCATTACCATACCTCTCCTCTGTATATTGTTATGATGTCTTTTTATTTATTTTTCTTTCAGTAAAATGTCACAGCCCTTGCCTCTCATCATCAGAAGACAGCTTTTGTGCATCTGTCCTACTTATAACAATTCTTCCCTGGGAACTGGCTTTCCATTCATGGGGACCACCTTGGGAGTTTACTCAAGAATCTAGCTTTTCACGTGTAAACCTGTCTTCTCAGTGAAAGCCAATTGGAACAAGGGTGGACTCATGACTGAAGCCAAATCAATGAGTTTGCCCCAGAAATTTGGAACCGAAAATAAGAGAAAGTCTCTGAGGGGTGGATGAACAATGACAAAAAACATGCTACCAAGATTTAAACTCAGAAGAAATGGGTCACTCATGGGAACAAAGCAACATAGAAAGTCAGTTAGGGAACTAGAAGAAAACTGAAGAAAAAAAGGCAGAGCAGATGCGTGGTTTGGGTTCCAGGCAACATCCGAGGACATGATTTTAGTCTTTCCTTGATAACCAGATGCACTCCTGCCCTCACTCTGACACATCAGTTTATGTATCCAACGATTCCCTTGCTATGTATTTTTTTGAATGCCCACCAAGTGCCAGGCACTGAGCTAGGCATTTTGCATACTTTAGTTCACTGAATTTTATTTAGAAATATAAGCAGCCAGACGTGGTGGCATACACTTGTAATCCCAGCATTTGGGAGGCTGAGACTGGAGGATCCCAGTTCGTGGACAGCCTCAGCTACTTAGTGAGGCTCTTTGCAACTCAGTGGAACCCTGTTTCAAAATAAAGAATAGATAAATAGGGCTGGGGGTGTACCTCGGAGGTAGAGTGCTCCTGGGTTCCATCCCCAGTAACTAACACACACACACACACACACACACACACACACACACACACACACACACAGAAATATAAGCAACAACCAAGCAACCAAATAGCAAAACAATGGTAAACATCTAATATATTTGGACCATATCTCAGAGAAACAGAGAAACTTGATTTTGGCTATCACTGCAAATTTTCACGTAAAGTCCCAATTGTATTACAACTTCTCTTAGCTAGGTGAGCCGAAAGAAAAGTTCCTATTTATGAAATGCTGTGCTGTCTTGCAATATTGCACTGGCAAGCAAACGATCATCTCTGGCCATGATTATGACCTACTTAAGGTTTTATGCAATCACTAGAGAATTCTGATGTGAGAAAGAAAAGTCACAGGGTGGCACATATGGGATTTTTAATGTACACTTGTGAAATGTCAGTAGCTAGGGTTGTAAGGCTAATGGCACCTAATGCCTTAGGACAAAAACAAACAATAAAATATTTCTGACCTACTATTTTCTTACCTTCTACATCTATAAAAGCATAATAGTGCAAGCCCATAAATACCACTCTCCAAGTGTAAGCATATATATTTATGTACATATATTTATGTGTGTGTATGTGTGTGTATATTTATTTATGATACGAGGAATTGAACTCAGGAGCAGGCTACTTCTGGGCTAAATACCTAGCCCTGTTTTATTTTTTATTTTGAAATAGGGTTTCACTAAGTTGCTGAGGCTGGACTCAAACCTGCAATCTTCCTGTCTCAGCCTCCTGAACATTGGAATTACTGGTGTGTTTCACCATACACAGCAACATGTATTTATACATCCTTAAGGCAGGATGCAAATAAATTATTTTATGAGTAGTCACCTTTACAAGAGAAAGGAGTGTTTATATTTAGGGAAGAGGTATAAGTCATTCATCAGGGATCTGCTGGTTAATTTTTCGAATGGTTGATTTAGATCAAGGAACTAAACTTATATTACTTATTCATATAAAATACAAACTAGGTTTGCATTATTGTTATAGGGAAGATATAAATAGTCACCTACACTCCATGAGTCTTGTTCTTATGACTCAGTTTTTAATCTACTTTGTGTCCAGAATACATCACTACCTCTGTAATCTTCTCAAATCTTACCATTTCAAAGGGGGTTGTTCTTACTGTTACCTTGCATAGTCCCTTTCCATCTCCTCTAGAATAAAATCTGAATTCCTTTCCATACCTTTAAGAATACATGATCTGTGTTACTTAACTTTCCATTTCTGTGACAAAATGCCCAAGAAAAATCACCTTGGAAGAAAGGTTTGTTTTGGTTCACAGTTTAAGAGGTTTCAGTCCATGTTTGTTTGGCCATGTCACTTTGGGTCTGTGGTGGCACAGGGCATTATGGCAGAGATGCATGGCAGAGGAGGCCAGTCACTTCATGGTGACCAGGAAGCAAAGAAAGATGAAGGGCGTGGCATTCCAAATACATGGGCCTTTGGGAAACATTACAAATTCTATTTACAATAGGACCTTAAATCAACCTTTTCCTTCAGTCTTACCTTTTTTCTACCCTTTCTTTTGGCTTCCAATAGGTGTTGAAAGTAAATCAATAGAAAAAATAATAGTATTCATTTGGTAGAACTGCCACAGCTAAGGATAATTCTTTGGGTGTTTAAAAAACAGAAATTAAGTCACATATCTTGATCCTAAAAGTCCAAGATCAAGGTGTTAGCAATATTTCTTGTTTATGGGCTCCTTTTCTTTGGTGTTTAGATGGCTGACATCTCCTTATATTTTCACATGGTCTTCCCTCAGTGTGTTTTTGCCCTAATTTCCTCCTATTAGGACATCAGTTATATTGGATTGGGACTGACACATGCCACCTTACCTTGCCTTAAAAATCTCTTTAAAAACCTTACTTCTAAATACAGTGACATTCTGAGGTACTGAGGATTAGGACTTCAATGTGAGAATTGTGTAGGGGACACAACTCAGCCCATTCCAACAGAGTGAATAAATATATTCTGGCAAGTTTGGACACACTCTGTCAAAGTTTTAAGGGAGCTTGGAAGAGGTGACAAATAAGTGTTAATCCAGGGACTCACAGGAGCTGTAAGTGGCTGGAATCTTGAGCATCTTGGGCTGCTGGCTACAATGGAGGCGTCTACTGACCAATTCCTCCCAAGTATCATCCATCCTCAGAATGTGAAAGTGGGCAGAGCATCGAACAGGAGGGCAGCCAGGGCTATTCAGGATCCACAGGCTTCTGAGGCAGCCACATCACTCTGCGGAGAGCTGAGGCTTGTAGAAGGAATCCTCAGGAGGTCACTGCCGGTAACGTCCTTAGAAGAAAGTAAGTCCTACAAAAAAAGGCAGTGTAAACAAAAATTTTCATTTCCATTTATCATATACCATCCAGCAAAATTATAGCCACACAGCAGGCAACAGGATGGATTAGAAAAATATTATTCTATAATTTAGAAACAAACTTTTTTAGGTATTGCAGAAAAAAGGTTTCTTAGTTTTAATATTTTTATACTTTTATTGGTGCATTGTAATTGTATATCATAGTTAGTCTCAACAGATAAAGTGATATAAAGATACAGGCAAAAGTGCTAGCAACATGCATGCACGTGGCACTTGGTGTGTTTCCCTCTCTATTCCAGACCCTCTCACTCCTTGGACCTATTAGTGAAATTGGTGGTGATATCTTCATGTTTAGACATAGCATTATTCAAACCATTGCCTTCATAATTTCTCCTCTCCTCCCTCCCTCCCTTCCCCAGTCTCCTTTTACTATTCTACTGGTGTCTCTTCTCATTTATCTAAAGTCCCTTTCATTTCATATTTTCTCTTTAGCTTCCACATATGAGAGCATTTGACCCTTGGCTTTCTGAGCCTGGCTGATCTCACACAGCATAATGTTCTTAAGTTCCATTCATTTTCCTGCAAGTGACATGATTTCATTCTGCTTTAATGCTAAGACTTTATTGAGTCTTATAAATCACATCTTTATCCATTCACCCATTGGTGGACACTTAGGTTGGTTCTCCAATTTGGCCATTATGAATTGTGCTGTATGTATGTATCACTGTAGTATTCTGACTTTAATTCTTTTGAAAGATGTTGAAGACTAGTATAGCTGGGTCATGTAGTGATTCTATTTCTAGTTCTCCATACTGATCTCCATAGTGGTTGTTTTAATTTGCAGTCCACCAACAGTATATAAAAGTTTCTATTTCCCTCCATCCTCACCAGCACTTAATTATGCTTGTATTCTTGATTATTTCTATTCTATATGGAGTTCAATGGAATCTCAGTGTAGTCTGATTTTCATTCCTTTGATTGGTAATGATGTTAATTTATTTTCATCTATGTATTTGACATTTGTATTTCTTCTCTTGAGATGTGTTGAATTCATTTGTCCACTTATTGAGTTATTTGTTGTTTTGGTGGTAGGGTTTATTTTTAGGTTCTTTGTACGGTCTGGATATTATGTCTTTGAATAAATAAGTAAATGTCACATTGTTCACTTCAGGCAAAGATCCACAGTATATAACATGTCATTGAAAGAAAAATAATAGTTGGGGAATTTGATATTCTGAAAGATTTAATGAGGCCAATAAAAGCTCATCTTTAAGTGAACTATTTTCTCATGTGGAAAACAATAAAGTAAAATAAAGATATATGGAAACTGATTTTTTTATTGGTGCACTGTAGTCATACATCTTAATGGGGTACAAGATGGTACAGGCATACATGCACACATCACTCATTTGGCCCTTCCCCGCTTCCCACCCCATTCCCTCCCCCACCCTCCTCATGTTTGGCTTAGTGATTGATCTTGATATGTTTGTGAATGTACATCGTGTGCATTTGGGAATTTCCCTTTCCCCCCTCCCATCACTCTCAGTTAGGTCACCTTACTTGCTCATTTATGGTTTCTCCTTCTTAGTCTAGATAAGATGCTCTCCCTGAAAACTGAAATTTTAAAGAAATCAACAGCATAATCATGAATTTTCCCAGGGTGGTGGCTACATTTTTCCCCATTCAAAGAAGGGGGATAAGTACTTATTGCTAATGCTGGCATTGAGCTTTATTTCCATTGTTCATGAAGAATTTTTAAAAGTTCATAAGGATTGACGGTTTTTTTCCTCAAAAAAGAAACACAAAAGCAGCAGCAGATCAATGATGTTTACTATATTTTTAGAGTGACTGATTCACATACATTAAGACAAGTTCAAGAAAATGACTTTCAAACCACTGTGCATATCTGAGTGCCTTAGGATCCCACCATGGAGTTTCCAAATTTTCATGGGTTTTCACCTCCAGTCCTAGCTTGAACCATGTTTAGAATAGGACACATTTGATATAAAAGTTCTCAAAGGGTTAGAAAGGGTCAGAGTCCTTCCTCTTTGTTCTATGGTTCATCAGTCGGCTGGGAGTATACTGTACTCATGTCACAGTTACAGTTATTTGGGATTTTGAAGCTGAAACTACACAGGGGAATTTTCAGAATTTTGCCTGGAAACAGCTAATAGCATCTTCTGGCTCCCGAATTTCTTTAAAGGGAACGCTAAACAGCTATGATTTAAGCACTACACAATGATGCTATGAGAAGAGGGGCGCTGGGCGCAGTGCATTTACCTTCTGCAATGATTAAAAGATTGAGATGAAAATATAACTTCTAGGAGTAAAATGTCTACTTTAAAAAGTCATGATAATTAGACATGCCCTAAAATGTATTGGTAGACCAACTCAAAGTTTAAGATTTGTGTATTAACCTCTATGGGAATTTGATACATTTTAGATGACTTTATAGATTTAAACATAAGGGGATTATTTTAAAAATTACTGAATTTTATCTAGAGATAGCATGAGTCATTATATTCTTTTATTAAGATGTTTAAATCTGCTGTTGAGTCATTCTACCCATGTGTGTGATGGGCCGATGAGTTATGATGCAAACAATTAAGGCAATTAAGGTCTTCTAGACACAATGTTCTCAGGAACTATTTACCTACAATCAAGGCAGCTCGAGATTAGTTTTCTAATGTCAGAATATTATGAAGTATCATCAATAATGCTACTTTTCAGATATGTCTTACAATAGAAAAAAAATCACCTCCTGTGTCTCTGATTTTAATAACAAGTTTATGCTTTAATAACAAGTTTAAATTGAGTTTATGTTTAATTCCACTGTCTGAGTTATTCATTACCATGCAGCCTAGACAAGCAATTAAAACCTTGTGAAGAACACGTATTCCAACTTGCACATGAATGAACGACCTTTGGCAAGTCTTTCATCCTACCTGATACTCCCTGTTTTTATCTTTCTGATAAGGGATTAGAGGAGCTTCTCAGTGGGGCGGTGCAGCTGGAATCTCTTAGTTTCTGTTGGTCTACGGGCAATCCTGAGCATGGCTGTGCTTGTTTAGCTCCTCAGGTGATTCCACTGGGCAGTGAGACCTACCCAAGTAGATAATGTTAGCCTTCCAGCACTACTATTTTAAGATGCAATAATTTTTCTTATGTAACGTAGATCAGCAACCTTTATTATTTGAGCTGTAATTTGCAGAGTTTCGTCACCATGAGAGTTTTGAGGTGAGGTTTGGAATGTCATCGAGCTTTCCCTGTGAGAGCCCCTAGGAGCTTGTGCCTGTAGATGCAGGTAGAGGGGCTGGGGTGAGGGAGGGAGGAGCAGGGTTCCAGGGACTTTCAGGAACCTGGGGTAACAATCACTCAAATGCAGAGGTAGAATCGGACCTGGGTAGTAAGCTTTGCAGATATGCTGACACTTATCTGGGGGGAAGATGCAAATCCTAGGATTTCTAGAAAAGATGTAAGCCAAAATGTCTTAATAAATACATTGACATTTTCTTGAATTATGAAAGAATATAGGCCCGGAGAAACAAAAGAAACAGTCAGAAGAAAAAGTACAAGTCTCCCTTCTCTGCAAACTCAACCTACTATTTCCAGAAGTCACCTCTACTTACACTTTGACCCTTTCCAGATGTTCCCTTTGGATAAATAGTGCTATAAAATGTTTATGGAACCTACCCATTGATATGCTAATTAAATCGAAACCAAAATGATCATATTGTAATGCTATTCTGTGATTTTCTTCTTTCTCTATTTAATATATTAAAAAGATAGATAGATTCCAAGCCATGTACATGTAGCTTATTATTTTAAGGGTTGTTTAGTATTTTTTGTTGCAAAAATACAAAGTCAAAACAAAAAAGGAGGATTTACAATGTAGAAAATTTTCTAAATTTCCTTCCTAATCTGTAGTATCAGTGTATAAGCCTATCAAGAATATATAGTGTTTCTGTTTTATTACAACTATGTCAACCTGAGGTATTATTAATGTTTTAAAGCCACTTTTATAGTGGAATTGTTATTTCATAACAATAATTTGCATTTCTCTAATTATCAGTACAATATTTTAAAATAAGAAAATTTTAAAAAAGTCTCACCTGCCCCCCGCAAAAAAAAAAAAAAAAAAAAAATTACATAAGGTATCCAGTTAGATGGTAATGAACAAAAACAACTAGAGAGATAGATTGGAGAAATTTTAGGCAGAATGCTGGCATTAATTTGCATTTTCTAATCAGAAATGCATTTATTTTTCTCTTTGTCCTTTGTGCTTCTCCAATTTGAATATTCAGCAGGAGAAGAAGGCTGACTGAACACTTAGATTTTACAACAATAGTTAAGTGGGTTCCTTTCTTAGGCTTCGGCTCCATCTTTTTAAGGTGAAGCGTTCCAAGCAGAGTAAATCTTAATTTTGAATTCAGATGGCTCACTGCTGAAATCATTATGAGCACAGCGGAAATGGGAAATTTTGCAGAATATTTTACCTCTGTGGACAGATTGGTACTTTCAAGGGGCATTAGTGCGACGAGGGCCCACGCTTATCTCTGTCCCTCCCTTTCCCCAGCCTGTCATAGCCGAGGGTAATAGATGTCCTACACTGAGGATGACCCTCGACATGAACTTCCGTGCTAGCTGGCCACTACTTGGTTTTCCAAAATGATCTGTCCAGGCACATTTGTTCTCTCACCAGGCTTTCCTTTCCCCTTTTTCCTGTCCACCCCCTCTCTTCCCTTCCAAGCCTCCCATCACTCCTCTGGCATTATCTTCTCTAGCTGCGGGGAGCAACCTTCCTCAGCCAGCACGGTCACACGTTTCTGTCCCAGGAGACCCATCAAGGGGAGCATCCTCCTTCTCACTGTGGCTTTATAACTTGGCATCCTCACCCCCTTCCTCCCTCCTCCACCTCAGCCCCAGGGTTTGCATCATAACTCTTTGTCCTACATTAGTTTATCACAAATCTGGTCCCTTAGTCAACCGTGACTATCCGAGAGCATGTACTTGGACCACGCCATGGCTCTTGGCGCCAAGCAGAGTAGTATGCACTGTGTATTGTGAAACCCTTTCCTGGACATGTTGAGACTCTCTGTTTCTGCCAGGGCACTGGACCAGTGAATGAGGACACGTGTGACAAATCAGAAAATATTCCTGGAGAAATGCTGGAGAAGAGAAATTTGCGGTGAATGACTTTGACACAGTGAGGATCTGATGAAGGTCCTTCCAGGATGACCTCAAAATAAATCACTTTTCATTGTATTTTAAATTCAGGGATTGCTTAAGGTTTGGTTACTATAGTAGAGGTTAATTAAAACTGCCACCAGAAATATCTTTTCTTTGTTGGTTTTGTGCGGGACCTCTGAGCACGAGTTATACCTCTACTGCCACTGTAAACACAAACACTGGTTTGGTGACTAGTATTAGTGCTTTCACATACATCAAGTATTGTTCTTAGCTGGACGTGGTGGCGCATGCTTGTAATTCCAGTATTTGGGAAGCTGAGACAGGAGGATCATGGTTTATGGCCAGCCTCAGCTACTTAGTGAGTCCCTGTTTCAAAATAAAGAAGAAAAGATGGGGCTGGAAGCATAGCTTGGAGGTAGAATGCCCCTGGGTTCAATCGCCAGTACTGGAAAAAAAAAAAAAAAGTACTGTTCTTCTTGCATCCTTTCTGTCTTTGGTTGTGAAAACTCTGTCCTGCTGCAAGAGTTTTCCATTTGGTGCATGTGATTTCGCTGGATCCAGATTTGACCCCAAAGTGATAAGTTAAGCCAGTGCTAAGATTTCTCTTATCATAGAATAAGAGCCTGGATTTGTTAAGCCAGGCACTATTTAGCACAAGATACACACTTATACATATGAATATGCCTTACATTTCTCAACACATGAATTATTCGGCTTGGATTTTTTTCTCTCTACACTAGGAAAAGATTCTCTCTTTCTCCTGTCTATTATATAGCAAACAAGAACTTTCTCTTCTTTTCCTAATACCTCCCATTTTTAGATGATTTTTATTAGAGAAAGAATTCAAGATTTATTAGCATCATTTTAAATTAATTCGATGCATATGTCTCACAGTACAGATCACCTCATTCTAATACTTAAAAGTCTACTGCCAGCCGGGCGTGGTGGCGCATGCTTGTAATCCCATTACTTGGAGGGCTGAGACAGGAGGATCGCACAGGTTCGAAGCCAGCCTCAGCTACTTAGTGAGGCTCTCAGCAACTCAGTGAGACCCTGTTTCTAAATAAAATATAAAATATGTCTGGGAGTGTAGCTTGGAGGTAGAATGCCCCTGGGATCCATCCTTAGTACCACACACACACACACACACACACACACACACACACATACACACAAATTCTACTGCCTGTGGCTAAACATGGTGGCACACACCTGAAATCCCAATCTTGGGAACTTGAGACAGGAAGATCAGAGGTTCGAAATCAGCCTCAGCAACCTAGCGAGATTCTAAGCAACTTAGCGAGAGCCTATTTCAAAATGAAAGATAAAAAAAGGCTGGATATAGAATACAACTGAGTTCAACCCTCAGTACAAAAAAAGAAAAAAGAAAAACAAAGTCAAAACAAAAAATCCTCAGTGTACTGCCTGCATAACTTCTATCCTATGCTGCCTTGACACTGGGGTAAGAAGTACCGTAGGTACATAGGTCATTTGTCTTTGTTTCTCTCTCCCTTCAGGAAGAAGATCATTTTGCTGCATTTGGTTGTACTGACCACTTCAGTTTAGTGCACATTAATTGAAATTACCTGTGTATGCTACGTTTTACATAGTAATCCTGGATAGCATGTTATCCTATGGCTATTACTCTATTACGATAGATGTCTGTGCTCTTTAACATACTTGGAAGAAGAGAGTTGAACAGCATCCATTGCAGCAAAATTAGAAAAACATCGTCAGCTTCTTTAGACCACAAACTCTACCAGATTTGTTCCCTGCTAGATCCTCAGGACCTAGTACCCCGAGAGTGCTCCACAAGTATTTGTCAAATGCACTAAAAGATGAGACATATCGAACATTGAACGGATTCATAATATTATCCAAACTGAATTTTTTTTCCATCAAGTCAAAAATTTTTTCTGTGATGGCCAGATAGTTGTTTATGCTTGGTGGGTTACACGGTTCCTGCTGCAGTTGTTCACCTCTGTCAGCGAGATAGAAGCCATAGACAGTATGTGAACAAGTGCGTATGACACTTTTCTTATCAAACAGGTGACAAGCTGGATTTGGCACGCAGGTGGAAGCTTGCTGACATCTGCCAAAGGCCCACGACTTCTCACAAAATGCGAATGTGCTGTTGATCTGAATCAACTCCTTCTGATTAGCAGTGGTGGTGGAAGAAAGAGTGGAGTGTGAACATATACATACCTTCTCTCTCTGCAGCTCTGTCTACCAACAGCCCTGTGCAAAACATGCAGACCTTCCTTTTGTGTGTGTGTGTGTGTGTGTGTGTGTGTGTGTGTGTGTGGTACTGAGGATTGAACCCAGGTGTGTTCTACCTATAATCTACACTCCTAGCCCTATTTTATTAATTTATTTGTATTTTGAAACAGGGTCTCACTAAGTTGCTGAGGGCCTCGCTAAGTTGCTGAGGCTGGCTTTGAATCTGTGATCTCCTCTCAATACTGGGCTTACAAGCATGTTATCCCTGTCTTATCCTCTCAAATACTGGTATTACAAGCATGTGCCACCACACCCAGCTCATAGCTTCCTTTTAATCCACAAATTTATGAACAGGTCCAGTAAGTCTTAAGCATCCTTTTACTCTCAGATATTACCAATAGGAGTAAATTCATGTTTCTCTGTTTTTGTTGTTTATACAAAAAAATAAATGTAACCCTGGTACTTGAAAATCTGAAATAAGGAGGATCTCCCCAACTTAGTAAGACCCTGTTTCAAAATAAAGAATAAAAAATAGAGCTGGGGGTGTAGCTCAGAGGCAGAATGCCCTTGGGTTCAATTTCCAGTACTACAAAAAAATGAATGAATGAATAAATAAATAAATTAAATAAGTAAATAAATGGAAACCCCAACTTGGGGCAGTTCAAGGGATCACCTAATTGGATTCTACACTTTCACACAGTTGGTACCTCAGGGAAATAGGCTTATGATTCACAGGCAGTTAGTTAGTTGATTTACTCTGAATATCACGCCAGAACACCAGGGGCCAAATAAATATCTAGATTAAAAAAAAATTAGAGCCTCAGGAGACACCTGGAATAAAAAAGAGGTGAATGAAGAATCTGTAGGTTGTGTACATTCTGATTAATATTAAAATCCTGGGACAGCTTCTCTCTCAATAATATGGACTAACCACACAACACAGGAGCCAAACATTGTCTAGTCCAAAATATAAGAGCAGCAGGAGAGGCCTAGACCAATAGACAGGCAAAAGATTGATGGGGGAAGTGTTGGTGCTGGTGAGATAGAGTCCCTGAGACTGAGAGCTTGAAAGACTTCACTTGTCTCCTATGTCTTTCTGTCAGAGGTGACCAGAAAGAAGAGAAGTTTCTGTGAACACGGCTGCTAAATTGTCTTGTGCAGATTTAAATAAACAGCAAAGGCAGAGGCAGGGAGAGAGAGAGAGAGAGAGAGAGAGAGAGAGGAGAGGGAGAGGGAGAGGGAGAGGGAGAGGGAGAGGGAGAGGGAGAGGGAGAGGGAGAGGGAGAGGGAGAGGGAGAGGGAGAGAGATTATTATTTATTCTTGGTAGGAAAGGTTTCATTTGGTGTCTCTAATAGCTCGTTTTGTTTTCTTTCTTTTTGTTTTTTACCTGAAAAGAAGTTTTATTTATCCAGTTCTATATGGTATAAATTTACCTGTATTATGATTGTAATACATAATTTCTTCCCTCAGACCTAAGATAGTTGTGCATTCAAAAGTCTATAACATGGTGTTCTTGAGACATTGCTCATTTTTTTAAATTTATTTTTTATTCTTTTTTGGTATTGGGGGTGGAACCCAGTGGCTTTCTACCTCCAGGATATACTCTCAGATCTATTTTTATATTTTATTTGGAAACAGGGTCTCACTAAGATGCTGAGAGCCTCATTAAGTAGCTGAGGCTGGCTTCGAATCTGCACAGTCCTCCTGTGTCTCAACCTCCCAAGCGCGGGGATTACAAGCCTGCTCTACCACGCCTGGCATACATTGCTCATTCTTTATTTTTTATTTTTATTTTTTATGATTTGAATTTATTTATTTTTAAAATTTTTATTGCTGCATTGTATTCATACATCATAATGGGGTAAAAAAAATCTTGTGTAGACATACATGCACACATAGCCCAGTTAGCCCCTACCCCATCCCCACCCCATTTCCTCCCCATCCCCCCTTCCCATGCTCGGCTTAGTGGTTGACATCTATATGTTTGTTTAAGTATATCATGTGCTTTAGAGTTTCCTTCCCTCCCATCCCCTCAGTTAGGTTGCTTTATTTGCTCCTCTATAGGATTTCCTTTTTCAACTAGAGTTCCTCCTATGACCCATTTCTCCTTAGCTTTCACATATTAGGGAAAGCATCTGATTTATTATTTTTTGTGACTGACTAATCTCACTTAGCAATCAATTATATTTCTATGCCTCTCCTCCGTTAACCCTTTTCCTGTTTGGCAAATGTTTTATAAATGTCTCTTTTTCACACAGAGAAATAATCTATTTCTTGAATTTTTTTATACATATCTGTTGCCCCTCTGTTCTTTTTATTCATGTTCTCTTCTTTCCTAAACTATGTAGCTCTTCTCTGCTGCTGTTCATCCTTAATGATTCAGCCCAGGTATCACCTCCTGCTCCAGAATCTTCCAGCCTCTAGATGCCTCCCCAGGCAGGCACTTGGTGAATATGTCTATCAGTGCTCTCATGAAATTATGTGATAATTATCTATGAGTGTGAGGTTTTATTTTTGCTTTTGTTTTTGTATTGAATCATCTTGGGGCCTTACCTATGCAGCATCCCCTTACATATTTAGCCTTTAGTAGAATGGGTAAAATTTGACACTAACATTCAGAGAGGCTAAACACGGTACCATAACTAGATAGGTAGGAATGGACAGATGGGGGATTCTGGCCTGAGTGCACCCTGGCTCCTTAAACCGCTGCCTCTTCAGATCAACCTACTTTCCTGGTTTAGGAATGCCTGGCCATCTGCGGCAGGCAGTTAGATAAGAACGGTATCCAGTCCTTTCTCCTGGGGTTCTCATCTTTTTCTCTGGTTTCACTTTCCCAGCCAAGGCTACCATCTGGTTCCTTGAAGCAAATCTCCTGGTGGAGCTGATGGAACAGATTCCCCGGGAGCTTCTTAGACCCGGCGAGCGTCTCGCTTGGGCTTCTCTTCTAGGAAGGGTCTCTTCTTTTTATTTCTCCTCTGACTTGACTATTCTAACTCCTAATGCTTAAACTTCTCCTGAGAGCTCTGCCCTCAAAACTGCAGAAACTGGAGATCCTCTTTTCAGGCTCTTTCTGTCACACAGAGCTGTTAATACGACAGTGTGTCACTGAAATGATCTCAGGGCTGACTGAGAGTCACAGAGGGATTGATGGTTTTTTTAGTGTTAAGGGAATTCATATGACTACTCAAGTTTATCTGTGACTTGCTGGTTTTTCCTAGTACCGTTTGGCAGAATAGAATGCACGAGCAGTACACTCATGTACACACACACACACACACACACACACACCTCTCTTTGATGCCACTTTTCCAGACAGCCCCAGCATTTACAGCAGACACTTGAGAAAGAAGTAGGCTGACACTGATGGTAGCAGCTTGTGATAGAATGCCTTCGTCCCCCAGGTCTAGCCCCTTGTGGCAATAGACCACTGAAATGTGGTGAATGTGACTGAGAAACCGCCATTTTTAATTTCATTTAATGTGTAAATTCGTTTGCATTTAAGTAGCCACATATAATTAGTGGCTACTGTATCAAACCAAGCCAATTTAGAGCACCTGTTCTCCTGATTTCAGTATGGGAGTTTATATCGATTTTACTTTTGGGTATTTGAATGATAACAGATTGAACATAGAACATTCATTTTTTATTAGACTACCTTTCTTCAAATTTTCCACTTGAGGATGACCTGGAGGGCAATTCTTGGGGTATCCTAAAAGCCTGAAAATCTTTGTGAAAGGGGGAAATGGCTTCTTTGTTGAATATGAAAATGAATTCTTAAATATAATGCATACATTCCAAACATTTGTCACACACTTTTGAAAGCTGTGTTGTATGCAGGAAGGCAGAGAATTTATACTTTTATGTGGAAGTTCAGGGGAGGTTGAGACAAGGATGGGTGGAGAGGAGTCCTGAGTTTGAGTGGGAGCAGGGTGAGCCCGAGTAACTCAGTCTCTCCATCTGTCCGCTTCCTCTTTTGTAAATTAGACATTATAATAACACCTACCCAAGTGATCCTACAGAGTTTCTGAGATTAAATGACAGAACAGAGAGGCAATCGCTTTGAAATATTCTATAAGGATGGTACTTCTTGTTAACATTTTAATTAATGTCACTCTTCTGTAGTCCTCCCAGAGCAATTCGGTATGAAGAGCACCAACACGGAGGAAGAATTCCCTTCCTGTCTCACCTTCTATTGTAAAGTGACTTTGAAAGTGGAAGAATTTGTACACTCATAAGCATGGTAAGGAAAGAGGGGTTGATTTTGTGTTAACCACAGACATATTTGAGTGTGCGTTAGTGGACTCCACAGCTCTCTAAACCAATCTTGATTTGGAAGTCAAATCTCAACTGAGATGAATTTTTTTTTAAACCTAAGCCTGCCTCACTTTTAAGTTTTACTTCCTCTGTTTTCTTAATAAAAGGTTTCAGAAAAATGTGATAGGCTTCTCCCTTCATTTCTGATGAGTCACCCGCATCTTATTTTGCCATTGCCGGTCCTCTAAACAAAGCTTCAAGGCAAGGGAATAGACAATCTGGAGAAATAAAGCATTGCATAGAGTGGAGAAAAAAAATGACAATATCTACTCAATGTGACTTCAGCACAGTAACCACTATTGCGCTTGTTTATGGATGTAAGAATGATTTTAGATGCAAACCTACTGCTTTATTTTTTTTTCTGCTTCTCTTTAAATGTCTGTCAAGTTATCCTCAGTGAAAGCAAATTATTCCAGAAGGCAGGGGGAATCTCTATCACTGTATTTTCTGTACTTCGTGAATATCTCAGTGAATTTCCAATTTCTTTCATTCAGCTCAGAATATTCTTAAAAAGAAAAAAAAATCGTATGATCACATGCTAGTGTATTTTTTTTTAAGTTTAAGCTTCACACTCTTATCTGATATGTTTCATTTATATTTTCTACTTTCTAGGCTGAAATTGTGTTTTTCTTTCTTTTCTTGCAATACCGTGGATGCAACCCAGGGGCACTCTATCACTGAGCTCCATCTTCAATCCTTTTAATTTTTGTTTTAAGGACGAATCTCAGCTGCGTGTGGTGGCATATGACTGTATGCCCAGTACTTGGGAGGTTGAGACAGAAAGGTCTTGGGTTTGAGCCCAACCTCAGCAACTTAGTGAGATCCTGTTAAAAAAAAAAAAAATATATATATATATATTATATATATATATATTATATATATATATATATATATATATATATATATATGAATAGGAGTATAGTTTGGGCTCAAACCCCAGTACCCCCCCCCATACACAACAAACAAACAGACAAAAAGAGACAGGATATCGCAAAATTGCTCAGGCTGGCCTCAAACCTGTGATCCTCCTGTTTTATCCCCCAAGTACTGGCATTATAGGCATATGCCACCATGGCTAGTCTAAATATTTTTTTTGGATGACAAATAAATAGATGTAATAGTTTAAGAAACTATTGAAATTGACATATTTGTAAACATTCAATAATGAAAGTGCTATTTCATTCTAGACAATGAATGAGAGAATGCATTTGCAATCCAGTTTCTTCCATTTTGAGCTCATATACTTTATATTTGAAAATCTGAGCCAAGCCTGAAATCTAGGTGTTTTGTGATTTATGTACAAATATACTTTTAACTATTATGCTGTTCCATGCTCTCTATGATGAACATTTGTAACTGAAGGCCTTTCACATGGTGTGAGGTTCTCTGAAATGTAACTCCGCGGATGGGTATTCCAATATGGATGGATGTCAGAGGGGTTAAATCAGATGTTACATGAATCACAAGGACATGTTTTCATTTTTAAGATGTGTGTCAGTTGATCTAAATTAGACCAGGCTTTTAAGATTTCAAGAGACAGAAGTGAGCATTATGCTTCCTCTTAACTGGAAAGAGAAAATCTCAAAGGGCTGAAACAAATATCCTGAGAGTACAGCTAAGCTGTATTCAAAGAAAACATAGTGGCTTTGCTTATGCTCCAGTGTTCCCACAATTATTCTTTGGAAGCAAATCTGATGTTTCAAGCAATATAAAGCTGCTATTTTTGGCATTGTTCTTACTGTGGTTTATTGGGAGCCTTCTATGTGCCAGACATGGTCTTAAGCACAGCATCTCATTTTATTCTCTGACATGCTTTCATGACATGGTTATGATCTTTAGTATATATTGTGTGTATATATCTGTGTATTTCATATATATATATATATATATATGAAACTGGAACTCAAATGGGGCTGGATCAAGTTAGCAGACAAATAGTTTTAGCAACTAGAGATGTCGTTAGATCTTACTTACTTTTTAATTTTTATTTTGAAACAGGGTCTCACTATGTTGCAGAGGGCCTCACTATGTGGCTGAGGGCCTCACTAAGTGTCTGAGGCTGTCCGCAGACTGTGATCCTCGTCTCGGCCTCCCGAATGCTGGGATTACAAGCATGTGCCGCCATGTCTGGCTTTACTTTCTTTCTTTAAGGAATGAAAGAATGAGGTTTGTACTATACACCACTTAAGGGAAGAATGTGGATGCAGAAGCCTCACACTTCTGGCTTCGCACATCTTCCTTCCATTCTTTCTTTGCTTGTTTAAATTTTACTAGTTTTCCAGGGCTCAGTCTAAATACCACCTTCTCTCTTATTTCCTGTATGAATTTCTCACTCTTCTCTTCCCTTAGCACACTGCTAATATTCTATCAGAACACTGGCAATAATGCATTCATTAAAGGAAGATGAGTGGAGTGCCATTTTGTACCTGGAACAAGAGTTGATTGTGATACAGTCTGTTTATCCTTGAGCCAAGGGCCTTTGCCCTGTTTGGTTTTGTCTCTCAAAGCAAGTACCTATCAGAAAGGCTCCCTGGCAGGTACTCCAGAAAGATTTGCATATGTTTATGTTCTGGCCACTCACTGAGCCACTCCAACAGCATCAACAATTCCTTTTTTTAACAAAATCCTTTGTAGACAGATGATACACTTAGGATACCACACTCATGAGTTGGTATTGGGCGATCCCCACATTTAGAGTTAGGTATACTTTAGTTATTGCCACAGACTGCCTTATAATGCTGTCAATATTTATTCTGAAGGGTTTTCTGCCTTCAAGAGTTTTTATTTTTTATTTTTGGAGGGTGTGGTGACACACACCTATAATCTCAGTATTTGGGAGGCTGAGACAGGAGGATCATAGGTTCAAGGACAGCCTCAGCAATGTAGTGAGGCTTGCAGCAACTTAGCAAGATGGGGTTTCCAAATAAAAAATAAAAATAAGGCTGGGGGTGTAAAAAGAAGTCTTTTTTCTTTTTAATTTATCCAGGAGAAAAATATTATTATTACTAAATCTTTAACACCTTCTAGTTTCTATTTGCAGACCTTTTATGAGTTGCAATGACTGGAGATAATAAGAACGAAACCGAAACACCTAGGAGCCATTATTCCTAGGATGAATTGAAATTATATACAAATAAGGAATCTGGAAGATTTCCTAGTTGCCGCAAATTCACTGAAGCACTCGGCTATAACATCATCATTCTCCATATTCATCACGTTAAAATATGAAGTGACTTAGTTATTGGGAATGTCAAGCGGGTCTACCTACTTTTCTATTTATCTAGTCAGATGAAAAAGCACTAAAATGCTTTTATTAAAGTCCCTAAAGTCTCCTAAAGGTTTGTTCATATGCCTATGCTTAAAATAATCATATATTAAAGTAAAATCAATATGTATCAATTATATATTATATATGCATTTACAAATGTGGGTATGTAATGCTGATATTTACGTTGTTTGAGGCCGACATATTAAGAATAGTGAGGTGTGTAATTTTGTCGTTTTGTGAAATGCAGATCGATGTGCAATTATTTATGGCTGTTCTGATCAGGGCAGAACATCTCAGTTAAAAACACACAGATAATTAAGCTTAGTGAAAGATTCTGAAACTATATTATCATCCATAGAAGTATTAGTAATTCGTGACTAGGAACATTCTTCTGTATTATTTATTTTTTAGTTATGAAGCACAGGCTATAAACAATAAGGGTGATTTCTTATATATTAATAGAGCTTATAAATTCTTCAAAATAGTTTTCATTGAAAGGAGAAATTAACATTTAATTAAAGTGCTAGTTGTGTCAGGAAACTGTGTTATCTCATTTCATTGACAAAACTACTCATTTACATATAAATCCTCTTGTCCTCATGGTAAAACTTAGGATACAAACAGGTACATTTTGGGATGCTGAAGTACCCAGCACCTGACTCATGCTAAGCCAGTGTTCTACCAATGAGCTAAACTCCTAGTCCCCAGATACATTTTGAACTTGTTAAAATTTGCCCAGCTAATACAGCACAGAGATGATATTTAAATTTAAGTTTTTGTCTGATATTAAAGTTCTTGTAAACTGCCTGGCTAGCTCAGTCGGTAGAGCATGAGACTCTTAAAGTTCTTGTACACTCCCCTTAAAAATCAATCACAGTGAATTCTAGTGATTTTCAAAACCTAATTTCTATAATATATATATATATATATATATATATATATATATATAATACTCTTCATTGTTCAATACTTGTACACACATTAGAAAATTAAGATTAACTTGTATTGTTTAAAGATTTTCCTTTTCTTTTGAAGGTTAAATTTGGTTCAGATAGAGAAATCTGCAGCCAAGCACCTCCTTCCTAACTAGAAATTCCATATTCAGCAAATATATGAGCAATTAACCTGAATGATATAAACACTCCTTCATATGTCCACCCTACATATAGTAAAATTTACCATAAGCATTATTTTTCCAGTCAGAAAACATGCCTTTGAGAATCTCCCTGAAGATTCCAAAGATTGCATAAAAATGCAGTCTTTGGGTTCTAGCCACACCCTGATAAAAGCTGTCAAGTGAAGTCAAGTTGTCTTCAACAAAATTATCAACTGTTTAAAAAAACAGGAACTATTTTTTATTTAAACTTATTTTGTGAATCTCAGATATTAACATGAACAGAATAATGTACATATTTGTAGAAACTTGTTGGAGAAAACTTTGTAACTCAATATGCAAATCGACAGTACATTCTTTGAACTCATGTCAAAGCTTCCAGGACAATAGTTCTATACAAGAATATGTGAATGACTAGCTATTTTATGAACAGAGAAGAGTTAAAAGCAGCATATTTCCTTTGGCGAAGTCTACTTCTTTCTACACGTAAACCCAGCCCCAGAACGGTGGCCTTATATACTTGCTCTTGGAATTGAGAAAAAAAAAAAAAAAACTAAGGTATAATCTACTGAGTGCTCTGGGGTCATAGGAGTTAAAGTTAAGTAGTAGACACCTTTGGAAAATTTTGAGTTTCAACGCTCACATGAGACTGAATACAAAACTTTTTTTTTTTTTTTATTATAAAGACCATATGTTGCCCTTCCTCCAGGCTGGTGATACCAAAGATAGGGACTAGTGATGTTTATTCAGGCTCAGACCCAGATGGCATTTAGTAGATTACTGCTGCAAATGTCCTAAAAGGTATTTCAGTGCATGAATGAGCCAATGTGCCTCTGAAAATACCTTTCACTCAGGGACCTGATGGGTCAAGCAAGGTAAACATTAGCAATATCAGATAATTACAAAAATTAGCCAGTCTCTCAACGATCTCATGAACAACTGAGCCAAGACATTTGGGACAGATTGGCCCATAGGTAGTTATAGCTGGGGGGCAGTTGGTGAGTATCAGTCCTGGAAACTTTTAGGATGGCTCATCTTACCTTCTTACGGACACCCAATAGACATGGAGCCCTTTGACTGTATGAATCCAGCCTGGGGAACATGCAGTCTAACCTAGGAAAAGTCCTGTTTGCATAACCTGCTTGTTTAATGTCTGAGGTGCCAGGTATTTAAGGAATTTTTTAATGGAATTTAAATTGACCTATTTTCCCCTAGTTGTTTATTACCTAAGAGAGTACCTCAAAAATCTTGATGACTCAAAGTTCCAAACACTAGAAATGAGATCTGAAAAAGTGGGATATCCCACTCAGTTCAGAAAATTTTAGCTTTTAATGGAGATGAGATGGCTACATGAGATAAATGCAAAAATGTGAATATTCTCGTGATGAGTGAAAGGTTTTAATACCGGCATGATCAGTTTGACCAAAGCCCTAATTCTAGAAAACTTTCATGAGGGAAATCTTTGTAATTATGTGAGTTCCAAAACATCTGCTCCATGGAACGATGAGGTGCTGCTTGGGTCGGTGTTGTACCAGGGTAAATTTATTTTGATTAAAATTAAAATAGTCAGGGAATTCAGAATTTTAAGAGGCCCTATTGGACAATTAACTTCTTTGCTGAACTCTTAAAAAAGTATTTGTTGGGAATGGACATCATTTATCTGGCATGTCTTACCCTTAGTGTATTTCCAAATAATTTCTCAACTGTGGGCTAAGATATGAGTATTACGTTCTATTTTCAGAAATTGAAACATTTAAATAGAGATTCAAGTACAAGATCATAAACAGAATATTTTAAAACTAGTTTTATTTTATTTTATTTTATTTATTTTGGTACTGGGGATGGAACCCATGGTTAGTCTACTTCTGAACTATCACTCTAGCACTCTGTAAAATTTTTTATTTTAGAACAGGATCTCAGTTGCTAAGGGCCTTGCTAAGTTGCTGAGGCTGTTCTTGAACCTGCAGTCCTTCAGACTCAGCCTTCCAAGCACTGGGATCATAGGCATGCATCACTATGCTGGGCTATTATTTATTTATTTATTGGTGGTACTGGGGTTCCCGGAAGCCCTTCTACTGCCGGGCTACACTCCCAGACCGACACACACACACACACACACACACACACACACACACACACACATATATATATATATATATATATATATATATATATATATTTTTTTTTTTTTTTAAACAGGGTCTCTTAAGCCAGCAAGGCAGGCTCCGAACCAGCGCGATCCTCCTGTCTCTGCCTCCCAAGCGCGGGGATTACAAGCGTGCGACACCACGCCCGGCCCTATGCTGGGCTATTAAAACCAGGTTTTAAATATATTCTAGGAGCAAGATTGAAATGTTTCTTTTGTTTTTACCTTTGAATAGATTTGTGTGTTTGAGTTGTAATTAAAAAAAAAGCCTAATTGCTCATTCTTAAAATTTAGAAAAGGATCGATTTTTAACTAAAAAAAAAACATAAAAATTACAAAATAATGTCCCTTGACAGCCACTTAGCATCAATTTAAGTACAACTCCAATTAGGCTTCTTTTCATTAGTGTGTGTGTGTGTGTGTGTGTGTGTGTGTGTGTGTGTAAGAGAGAATATTAATGGTCTTAGGTTTTTAGAAGCATGTTTTCCCTTCACAATGTTTTATTTAAATAGAAAAGAGAGGAAACAAATAAACACCCAAATACTCAGTGACTTTAGTGGATTGGTGTTGCATAGTAAGAGGTTTGCTAGAAAGAAAATAGAAAACTGGGTTGTGGAAGAAACAAAAGCAAGGAATGGAAGCAGGCATGCGGTAGGTGGTGCTGGACTTGTCATTAGGAAGCAGGTCTGCGTGAGATGTCCTGCATTTCATGTCAAACTGGTCAAAGACACCATGGCAGGTGGTTCAGTGGGAACCAGTTCATTTCTGTTTGTATTCCTTTAGCTTTCTCAAGGTGAGAGGAATATCCCATATCTTTGCAGAACTCCAGGGAAAAGCATGGAGATAGGAGGCACATGGATTCTATTAACATACGAATTCTGTGTTGAGTACACATTCTGTTATTTGCTGGTAATCTATCTGTCTAGCTTTCTGTGAACAGTAAGTCTCCACCATTGTATGGCTCAGTCCATTGTTTACTTCTGATTGAAAAACATGTTCAATTAAGATATTTTTCTTTTAGATCTAGTGAGCAAAGACCACTTACTCATGCAGAGGTTTACATTTTGGGGCAACCCTTTTATTTACACCATGGATGACAGTTTTTCTTTAAAGCAATGTTTTGGGTTTATACAATTTTCAGAAATCATATCAAAGTATGTATTAAAAACGGTTACTGTCAGGTTTCCTGCTTAGTTTGACAAAACTGTCTTTTACCTTCCATAAATTCATGGATAGATGTTAACATTTCCATGAATGAGATGTTTTATTGGGTGAAACAGGGTGGGTCTGGCTTTTAAGCTGCAGCCCATTCTCAGGATCAATCCATTTCACTTTTTAATAAATGGCTATAGGAATGATTATGGAAATGTTTATAGGATAAATATTATACCATTGAGCAAATCATTAAGCTCTCAGCAAGTTATTAACCTCAGTTTATCTATCTGAACAATGAGAATAATAATTTTTTTCTTAAAGGTTGTGGTGTAGATTATATGAAAAAAGTGTGAATTACCAGTCCCCAGTAGGTGTTCAATAAATGATAGTTATTCTCAGTCATATAATTTATTTTTAGACTCCTATCACTTTGACAGAGGTTCAGATGGGACCAAGTGGAACTCTTTCCCCAGGGAGACAAGCCTGCAAAGAAATAAATCACACTGCTCACTGAATGACTATTAGGATGATAATAAATATGGCTATGCTGTTCCTGGTGAAATAGTCCTAATGATTACCACGCTCTTATTTTCCTCTTTCAGAAAATGTATGATTATAGCCTTGGGTCAGTTTGACTTATACCCAGTTTTTGGTCATCAGGGCCCATTGCTAAATGCCTTTAAAAAATAGAATTCTGCCAGAGAAGGGATCTTTGAATAAGGCAGTATTTTCATGTAAAGCTGTAAAACTGAAACTTTTTTTTATTAATAATAGTTTTGTATTTGTGTCAGAGGATAGTACTAAGCAAGGTATTGTTTTAAAAAATTCTGTGAAGAAATAACTCCAATACAAATGCATTTTTTCTTTTTTAGATTTTAATACTTAGGAAAAAGTAAGATGGGTCTTTATATTGTAAATGATTAGACCATTTCTCATGGCTTTTTTCCTCCTCTTAAGAGACATGTTAAATTTTAAATTAAATTAAAAAAATACTTATTTGTTTAGTTTTTTGAGAAGTATATTTTATTGATGTAAATGTGGAATGTAAAAATTTTCAAGATGAATTGGCCAAGGGAGTAAATTGGTTATTTGGGCTGCAGGCTAATACTCATAGCCAGTCGGTAACATCCTTAAGCCAGTAGACATGAGCTGTTGGTTATAGTAGCTCTTGTCACAAATACACAAGATTCAACCGGTTCAGGTTCTCCAGGGTCCAATAGTTCATCACAGGTAAACATCTGTAGTCAGATGATTTTATGAAACGTGTCAAGAAGATCTAAATAACTTTGTATCATCTATTTTCTTGTTATTTAATTCTATCTGTGGTGCAGATATGTGTTAAAGGGCTTTAAACAATATGTTCACAAAGGAAAAAGAGGGCCCATTTATTAATTTGAACAAGTAGTGGTTGATGATGTCTTGTGCTGGGATCCCTATTAAACATTAGATTTAATAAAGATTTGGGCTCAGGCCTGATTCCCAAGCTTACAATGATCCTCCCAACTTACTGCTGTCCTTTCTAAAATAACTCAGCTAAAATGCAAAGCAAAAAAAAAAAAAATTAGAATCCTTATCTTTGCTGATCTTCATCTGTATCCTTTTCTCATCCCTCATCTTCTTGCCCTGCATCCCCGTCATGTGCCTTTGTGGCACCCATACCTGGATGTTCTTCATCTTCCTCTCTGGGTCTCATGCTCCAGTGTGGATAAACCTTCATTCTGTGCTTCTCTTGGTCATTGTTTCCCTTCAGAGAAGAAAGCATTGACATAGATAGTAGAAAAAACAGCACACATCGACTGCTTTATAGTGTGGACTTTGCACTTTCTTGGTTTCAGTGTCATCTTCTGCAAAATAAGCCAGGGATGGCCATCCAATTCTAGCATCCTTTAAATCCCTACTGTGAAGGTGCTAGAAATTAATGCACACATTCCTGCAGCTGGCATGCCTGGATTCAAAACCTCTCCAGGATTTATCATGGCTGTGACCATGTTTAATTGCTTCTTCTCTAAGAGGCTCAGTTTGCTTATTTGTGCCAGAGCATAATAATTTCTCCTTCAGATTGATGCTCTGAAAATTTGGTGACACACACACATGTAATACTGAAATAGTTTCAGGCACATACTAAGTGCTCGATATATAATAGCTACTATGAGTAGCCATTCCTACTAGCATGTGTTAGGTTTATAAAGTGCTTTTGCTTACAGTATTTCCATTAACTATGACAAAGGTCCAGATAGCAGGATGAATAATGAGGCCCAGAAAGGTTGTTAACATTGTCTTACAACGAACTGTCGATGGTAGTTCAAGAACTGGAACTCAAGTCTCATTCAGTGTCCTTCTAACTACAGGAACATAAGAATGCATTTACAATGCAGTTAGTTTCTGATTTTTTTTTGTTTATAAGATTTTCTAGGAGATGATTGCTGATGTGGAAGGTGTTGAAATTTTTACTCTCTCGTTACCCAGCATAATCATGATGTGTTTACTGCTCTACTTAATCTGGAAGCAATATCCATATTCATGTAGAATTTATACTAAACTTGAGTAAAGTCTAATGTCAAAACATGTTGTTCTCCATCACACACATTTCAGTTTTCTTCTGGGGACCTAGGTTGGAATGTAGAATGTTTCCTAGCAAATTTTATTTGAGAATTAATATGCACATGAAAGCTATTGATTTATTTAGGTAGAAATGTGGCATGCCTAAGAAATTCTGCAATGGTAGGATGGACTGTGAGTATGCACACGTGTGTACTGTGCATCCCCTGATAAGTATATGAGAGTAGTCAGTCATCTTTTGAAAGCTATTCTAATTCATTTCTGTGAAATACATTAATCAACATTCCCATCTAAACTATGTACTTGGGGAGAAGAAGTTCAATTGCAGGGCTCACTTACTTGGAGTGAGTAATTTTTGTGCCTACGAGGATAAGAATAAGGGCAAGCACAGAAAGCTCTTCTTTTCCTTTGTGAGGCTGTGACATCTACTGACCTACACCTGGCAATTCTCTGCGACAAAAATGTGCAGAAGAAAATAGCAGTGTGGAGACAGACAAGAGTGAAAAGGCCTGGGAAGAGGAGCTGCACGGGAAGTACATTTTAGAATGTATGAAAATGGAGCATCTTATTTATTTTATTTTAACAATAATAAAAAAAGAGAAAAGCACTGCTCAAAGAAGAAATATAATTTGAGATGGGCCAGGAGCCAAGCAGGACAGAGCTGTTCAACAACTCTTCTGTTCTCCCTCTTCTAACCAGACTTACTTTGTTTCCATTAGGAAACGGCATTATTAGATACTGAAAGATAGTGCATACCAGGTACAATTCTAATGCCTTCATTGCTTCATTATTGAATTTTTTCTTTCACAATCATAACAGCCTTAGATGGTGGGTGTCTTGGTTCCTTTTTGTTAAATAAATCCCTGTGAAATTTATGTAGTTTTCACAAAGCAAATAAGCTTACAAGGTCAGAGTTTGCAAAAATTTCTGCTGTGTTCTGAGGCTCCTAATCTTGACTCCCATGCTCATCAGCATCTTTGAGTGATAATTTGGGTACTAGTTCATTTTATGTGTCAACTGGGCAAATCCACAGGATCCAGACATTTGGTCAAACATCATTTAAGATATTCTGGGAAGATATTCCTAGAAGAGATGGATATTTAAATAAGTTGATGTTTAGCCAGTTTAGCTGGGCGTGGTGGTGCACGCTTGTAGTCCCCGCACTTGGAAGGTGGAGACAGGAGGATCACGCAGGTTCGAAGCCAGCCATGCTGGCTTAAGCGACCCTGTTTCCAAATAAAAATATAAAATAGGTCTGGGAATATAGCCCAGACGTAGAAGGGCTTTCAGGAACCCCAGTACCACATACACACAAAAAAATCAGTTGATGTTGATTAAAAGAGTTACACTCTGTAAGGTGGGTGGGCCTCTTTCAATCAGTTGAAGGTCTAAATAGAAAAAAGGCTTATCACCCCAGAAGAAGACGGAATTCTACCAAGAGCCAGTTTTCTGTCTTGGACTACAACACTATCTCTTCCCTGTGCCTCCAGCCTGCTGGCCTACCTTGTAGATTTCACATTTGCCAGCTCTAAAAGAAGCCAATTCCTTCAAATAAATCCCCTTTTATGCATATATAGGCACATCCTTTTGATTTTGCTTCTATAGAGAACCCCAAGTCATACAGAGGACCTCTTCATTTTTTCTTTCCGTTGGGGTGAGTTGGCTCAGAGATGAGCCACAGCAGGTTTGTCTGGCGTTGCTCTGTGGTTCATGGGGCCTAGAATGGGGCACAGTTAACCTCTGGGAGCTTTCTAAGGGAAGTCATGGTGGAGAGGAGCACATGGATCTTCTCTGTTTTTGATTCAGGAAACACTCTGTTGTTAGTAGTTAATGAATTCATTCCAGTTTATCTTCAGACCATATCCAAAAATCCACCCAGGGTTAATGCACATCTGATATACATTTCTGTTTCAATCACATTGAATTGACAAAGCTTATAATATGTAATAGCATTATTGCCATTTATTTAATATAATAGGGACAGAATACAATAATATAATATTAGATTAGATTAATATAATAGAGACAATAATATAATATTATATTAATATAATAGGGACAGAATACAGCTTTACACACAAAAACAAGAATGTCTCAAGATCGTAACTGTTAGCTAACCAACAAGAACCACCACTAAAAAATGTAAAATGTTTATTTATCAGTTGGTATACATCCTCACAAAAAGCATGTGAGTGCATGGTGTATGTACATATGTCAGTATCTATGGATTGGTTGATTCCAGAGATTAACTTGTAAAAGTTAGGTGCTGTCAGATTTTTACAATCTTTTATTTGTCTTATTTCCCATTACAGATTACCTTTGAAATATTTTGGAATTTAGTTCAGCCAGACAAACATGTACTAAAAAAGCAGACTAAGAAAAGTTAAAACTAATTAATGAACAAAGTGAAATTGAGAGTATTTTGCAAAAGCTTCTTGATGGCTTCAGAGCCATGAGCTTGTTTATTAAAAACTATGTTTCTAGCCGGGCGTGGTGGCGCACGCTTGTAATCCCCGCGCATGGGAAGCAGAGACAGGAGGATCCTGCAGGTTCGAAGCCAGCTGCGCTGGCTTAAAAAACCCTGTTTCCAAATAAAAATATAAAAAATACGTCTGGGAGTGTAGCCCGGAGGAGGGTTTCCAGGAACCCCAGTACCACCAAAACAAAACAAAACAAAACAAAACAAAACAAAACAAAACTATGTTTCCTATCAGCTGTAATGAAAAGAAGCAACATCAGCTCCATAAACAGAGGTCACCATGTTTGGAAATGGACACCGTGGCACAGTATTGTCTCTCATTCCTAACTCCAGTTCTGGACAATACAATCTCCCCGGGAAATTTATCCCGGGAAATTACTATGACTAACCACACTAAGGTCTGGAAAAAATCAGGCCAGGTAGAAAGTAGTCAGACTGTGGCGAGCAGACGACTTTGGTTAAAGCCTAAAATAGAAGGAAGGACACAGGAGCGGTTCTAGTTCTACGTGTTGGCCAAGATGTGCGTCATTGCCTCTACGAGGGCAGCAGAGGCTGAGAAAAGTGCTGGAAAGTCCCAAAGTGGGACGGGTGCCAAAGGAGGAGTTTCTCTGTGACCCTCACCCAAGACAGCCAGGGCACTGTCAAATTTGACTCGAGGCAGTATAAACTAAACGGATAGTTCAAAAAAGAAGAAGAAGAAGAAGAAAAAAAAAGACCAAGTTTTTCCTTAGTCTTGGTTTCTTTCCAATTAATCTTGACTTTCCTGACTCTCAGCACTAAATATGTTCAATTCAAAATAGTTTCTATGAACACATACACTGAGCCAGTGATCCAATGATTATTTTAGCCTGGTAAAATAAATGGATAAAATTCAAAAACATGGACCCAAGTCAAACATCATCAGGACTTTATATCCATAGCATCTTGCAATCTCACACAGAATCTGCCAGAACAAAACGTCTAATTGGTTTAAAGTTCAAGTGGACTCTAATATTACAAACAAATCTGGGTAATTCTCTGCAAGTTTATTTGAATGGCGCAAACTAAATTGATGAAATTTCTTCAAAGAGACAAGTGTTTAATTGATACCAAATGATTGAGCGTGTTGAGTTACCATTTGTTCTGTGGTTTAAGCTTCTGAGCATGTTAGAGGAAATAAGCCTGGGCCACATTTGGTAGATCTCTACAGAACTCATACACACATCTTTCTGCTAAAAAATAACAGGCATCTTTTTGATGATGGCAGAGAGGCACATCCTCTTTGATATATCTCTTGAAGGGAGGACGGGTGTGAGCGGAAGGCAGCAGGATGTGGGTGTCTGACTCGGGATGCAGGCCAGCCACATGATGCACATGTTGACATCAGTGACGGCTGGGACAGTTTCCCCGGGTTTTACACTAAGAGAAGCTGAGCCTGCTCCTGTGAGCAGCACTGTACACCACACACAGGGCAAGACTCGAAGCATCTCTCCCGGTCCTGTTGTCCACGGGGTCTTGGAGGGAAACCAGCACTGTCAACTCCCTTTCTCTCTCTGTGAACTGCCCTTTCATCTGACTGTCTTCACAGCTGTCACCCAACAGTTTGCTCACAGAGAAAACACAGTTTGCTAAGAAAGGCATGCTTATCATTCAGCTACCTGAAAGAGAATAACTTCCATTCCTCCCTTCCCCTTTTTTGTTACAACCTCCTTGATAATGATGGAAAGGTGCTGCCGCCTCAAATACACAGCGAGGCTCTAAGTGAAAGAGGGATGCCCCATGCTGGGTACCATGTTCTTCCTGTTTGTGAGACCCTCGCCCAACAGACTATGGGCACAAGTCATGTTCTGACTTATACTTGTTATCTGTGTACAAATCTTATTCTTCCAACTTTAGACAGGAAATGCATCCTTCTTACTATCTACAGCGGCTATATGCAGCCCTGAAATTAAATTATGTTAAATTGAATAAACTCCAGAGGCATTTTAATGAAAAACGATAAGCATGTTAACATGTTACCTATTTACTGAGTGGCTCCTTTGTTCTAAACTCTGTCCTAGATCTAAGTGATATGAATGTGAATATTGCCAAGTTCCTGCTGTGAACACAGTTGTGTGTGTGTGTGTGTGTGTGTGTGTGTGTGTGTGTGCCAGAATAGAGAGAGAGAGAGAGAGAGAGAGAGAGAGAGAGAGAGAGCAGAGTATGGTGGCAGAAAAGGACATGGAGGAATGAACGCTTCCTGGGACATTTGGACAAGACATTCAAGAGAGGCAGAGTTGCCAGGTGTGGTGACACACACTTGTCATCCCTGTTCTTGAAAGGCTAAGATAGGAGAATCACAGGTTCAAAACCACCTCAGTGGCTTAGTAA
>NC_137797.1:30545452-30630452 GCF_963383645.1 Muscardinus avellanarius
GGAGGAAAAGATCCAGTCCTAAAGGATGAACAGTGTTCAACAGGCAGAAAAGAATAAAAAAGGGTTGATCCAGGCAAAGTGCATATCCCATGCACAACCACATCATGGAGGTAATGTTTTAAATAGTAAACTAAAAAAAAAGTTCAGGGTGATTGGAACATTAATGATAATGGGGAGAAAAGGAGGAAATGAGGGTGTATTTATTTTCTACTGCTGCCAAACAAAAGATCCCAAACTTAGTGCCTTAAAACACTATCTAGTATTATCTCAAGCATTTTTGGGGCCAACATTCTAGATATGGACTTACTGGGCCCTCTGCTCAGAGTCTCATCAGGCAGAATTTAGGAACTGGCTGGACTATACTGTGCTTGGCTGAGTTCACAAATCTGTTGTAACCTGTAGCTTCCCTGTCACTTCTCTGGCTCTCCTCTCCTGATAAGCTTTGTTTCCTGTTGAACAATATGGAATAAAGTTGTTAATCTAAACATATTAAGACTCAAGGCTATAATCCAATACCAAGTTGTTTTATAATATCATCTGAAGCACAGGGGCCTCCTTCAACTCACATGGTTATTGTCAGAATTCAGTTCTCTGAGGCTGAGTAATGGAAGAAACATTTTGTTGCTAGCTGTGGACTGGAAGACATTGCAAGATTCTCGATATCACCCTCAGGTCCTTGCCATGTGAGCCCTCCACGGACTTTGTATCATCATGCTAGTTTGCTTGTCTTTGAGACCAACTGAAGAGCATTTTCTGACACTTCAGATTCTCTTAAAGTAATCATCTGATTATACCAGGCCCATCAAGGAGCATTAACCTTTCGGTTACCCAAAGTCAAGGGACCCAGTAACCAGTGATCTACCATCCTATGCACTGGCTTTGCAAATTCTTGTGGTATTGTGGCAGGCAGGTATGGAGGGGATCAGAATCCTGGGAACTGTCTTGGATTCTTCCTACCTCACTAGACAAATAAAAGTCTGAAGATGTCTAAGCCATATTAGATTCCTTTTCTTTATGCCCTGCCACTTATTATCCACTCAGTTTTAGGTTTCTGAATTGACATAAATTTTTTATCTATAAAATAGGACGATGACCTTCATAGAGTTGACCTAAATGATAAATATAATACAGTCATACCTTCGTATGTGTGAAAGATGCATTTTCAGAACCTCCAATAGATACCAAAATCTAATAATGTTTTAATTTCCTATATAAAATGGTGCAGCATTTACCTATAATCTATACCCATTCCCCAGCACATTTTAAATCATCTTAGATTATTTATAATGGTTAATGCAATGGAATTGATATCCAGGTAGTTTACCTACAGTATTGTTTAGGAATAATGACAAGGCAAACAGTCTACACATAGTTAATACAATTGTACTTTTCTTTAGATAATTTCTTTTTTTTCTTTTTTTTTTTTTTCTTTTTTGAGGTACTGGGGATGGGACCCAGGAGCATTTTGCCTCCGAGTTATACCCCCAGCCCTATTTTTTATTCTTTATTTTGAAACAGGGTCTCCCTGAGTTACCAAGGGCCTCACTAAGTAGCTAAGGCTGGCTGTGAACCATGACCCTCCTGTCTCAGCCTCCCAAATGCTGGGATTACAAGCATGAGCCACCATGCCTCGTTTCTTAAAATATTTTCAATCTATGGTTGGTTTAATCATGGATGCATACCAGCAGTCAGAAGAGCTGACTTCATAGCTGAAAGTACTCTCTATACTGCTTTGTGTCTGTAATTTTGGTATAAAGGACGTGGTGAGCTTACACTCTACTCTAGAGGGCAGAAATTGAGAAACACATCAGAGCCTTTCAGAAAGTAAAAAACATGACCCCATTTGCTTTTTGTACGGGGCCCTGGTGATCAGCTATCTGGTCTCAAACCAGCTACTTTTTCATATTTTAACTATCCTAACAGATGACTAAGAATTTGATAATTTCTTTTTAAAAGCTTTTTTTATGGAAAAATCCAAACACATGAAAATGAACAGGGTGGTATAATGTTTCTCTAGGTACTTGTTAGTCATCCAGCATCAATAGTCATCAAATGTCTCCTCTAGGCCTCTCCTCTCTCCCCACCTCCTCCCATTTTATTATTTCTTTACTTAGTTCTTTGGGAAGAAGGGTTCATACGTGGTAAAAGGCACTGATACTGATACTCATCTTAACTGTATGATCTTGACTAAAGCATACACCCATGTAACCCACACCTCATCAAGATATGAAATACTATTCATCAAGTCAAAAAGTTCCCTATGTTTCTTTGGAGGCAGCCACTGTTTCTATTATTTTTTAACCCATGGGTAGGTTTTGCCATGTTTAGAACTTCATGTAAATGAAATCATACGCCATGGAATCTTGTGTCTGACTTTTTAAATACTATTTTATTTAAAAAATGTACCACAGCCAGGCATGCTGGTGTACTCCTGTAATCAAAGTATTTGAGAGGCTGAGTCAGGAAGTTCACTGATTTGACACCAGCCTCAGCAACTTAGTAAAACCTTGTTTCAAATAAAAGAGAGCTAGAAGCATAGCTTAGGGGAAGAATGCCCTTAGGATCAACCTGTATTACCATAAATAAACACACAAAAAGAATATATCCCAATCTGTTTATTCATCCTTTTCTTACCTGGGCCAGTTTCAGTTTGGGGCTATCACAAACCAAGCTGCTATGTGCATCATTGCAAATATTTTACTGTGGATATGTATTTTCATTTTTCTTAGATAAATATATAGGAGTGAGATTGCTGAAGTCATAGGGTAGGGGTGCATTTAAGTTTATGGGCAACTGTCAAACTTTCCTTCCAAGTGTTTAAAGCATATAGAGAACTCCAAGTATTTACAGCAAATGTTTATACTTCCATCAGCAATGCAAGAAAGTCTCAATGGCTCTGTGTCCCCATCAGTTTGTGCCAGTGTTGATTACAGTCATTCTGATGGGTGTGTACTAGTGTCTCACTGTGGTCTCCATTTGTATTTCCCTGGTGACTAATGCTGTTGAATAAAACATGTAGACGTGAAATAGCATTGCGTAAGAGCTTTGGCTTTAATTCCTCATGACCTTAGAGCAAATCCCTACTCTACCCTTTATCCAGACAAGCTTCTTGACCCTTCGTTTTTGCCAAAAGAATGTGCTTCTAGTACCTGCAACATGGGACTGTTGTAAAAGCTAAGTGAGAAAATGCACATCTAGTTCTTAGCAGAGTACATGGCCCAATAATTGCAGCTTCATTATTCAGTAAGACTATTGAATGGACTGTACTTAGTGCTACACCAGTAGTCAGGTAGGTTGTTACTGTCATTTTTAAGTGTAGAGAATTAAATTTATGATACACATAGAGGTCCCAATCCCCAATGCCTCCTTCTCACCTCAGCATGTAACATGACCCAGCCTGTCTCCATCCTATATGATGGATACGAGTCTCAGCTGATTTCCTTTCATGGATGGACGTGGCTCCCAGTTTCCTTTATCTCTTCTTTCCTAATGTTGCTTCAGAGAAGCACACATGACCGCAGCCATGACTTCTCTTTTCTCTTCCTCAATCACCCGTTTCCTCTTTCTGTTATTTCCAAAATGCACTGGTTAAAGAAGTTTCTAGAAATGACAGGTGAAGACAAGCACAGGTGACTTTTGGGAAAAGTGTTCATTGTAGAGGTAGGGAGGAGGGAGGTATAGTTCTTTTGGGGTGGGGAGAAGAATGAGTTCTGTCTTCTCTAGTTTTCGGTTTAATTTACCAGGCAATATGGCAGTTGCCAATGTACTTCTTCCTGCTCCTACCTCCAAAAAGTGTTTGAGGCTGTATCAGAACAGCAAGGATATTGGAAGAAAACATGAAGAGCTTAAAGAATATGCCAGGTGATTGACATCTTGCTGTCCATACTATTATTTATTATTGTTATTATTATTATTATTATTATTATTATTATTATTATGTGGTGGTACTAGGGATTAAACCTATGGAATCCTACCTCCAAGTCACACCCCAGCCATATTTTATTTATTTATTTAAATTTTGAAACAGGCTCTCACTAAGTTGCTGAGGATGGTGTGTAACCTGTGATGCGTCTGTCTCAGCCTCCCGTGTACTGGGACTATAGGCCCTCCCATAGCTTGTTGAGACTCTCTTCAGAACCAGAATCAGAAGAGGAAAGGGTAAAAGACAGAGCCTGATGTGGTCCAGAAACCTAAGAAGTGACTGGAGCAGCTGAGAATACTGAGGAGCTGAGCTGGGAGCAGACGCCTACATGCTGGAAAGAAGGGAAGTGCCAGCATTATGAAATAACCCAGATAGGGGAAGCAGAATGAGGAATAAAAGTAGGTCACTGGAAGTTACAGGTCACTGGTGATGTTTCTGAAGGGCGCATTCATGTGAACCATGGAGGGGTGCGTGTGTGTGTAGGGGAAGCCAAGTTGTGTTGGGTACAAGATTGAGTGGAAGATTAAGTACATTCAGATCCCTTCTTTAAGAAATGATGTAAGAAGGAGAGCAGAGAGGAGAAAAAGGGGGAAAGGAAGACTTTTGTAATTCTGGGCAAGACACTTTACTGGGCCTCAGTTTCCCTTGCTATAAAATGGGGTAATAATTTATATCCCATAGGCCTTGTTGAGGATTAAATTACTTAACAGATATCATGTGCTTAAAACAGTTCTTATCCCAAGGTCTCAGGGATCATTCAGTGTGTTCCTCTTCATTGACACCACTTGCTGTTATACTTCAGAGCCTCTTCTAGGTGGACACCTACTGTCTCCTCCGATTTAATGCCAATCTCTTCTCTTTCAGGAGTGTCATAGCAAAACTCTTTAATATTTGAAAAGATTTAAAAATTAGTGTCTATAAGACTAAAATAATGAGAAAAAAGAAAGAATAAAAGAAAAAAAATCCCACAGTTAGTGGGGAAAGTTACATGAAATCTGAAAAGAAATGATATTAGTTTTCATTGACTTTTATTTCTCTCTCTCTTTCTTTCTTTTTTCTTTCTCTCTTTCATTCCTTCATTCTTTCTTCTCATATTTCTTTATTTTTGGTGGTACTAGGGATTGAATCCAGGGACATTCTACATTTACACCTCTAGCCTTATTTTTTATTTGTTCTGAAACAGTGTCTCACTAGGTTGATGAGAGTCTCACTACCGTCTAAAGATGTCCTCGAACCTGTGATCCTTTTGTCTCAGTCTCCCAAGTACTGGAATTACCTTCATTTTCAAATAAAAACTGAGCCAACTCCTAGTTTTCTGAACATATAGTTCTTCTTTTTTTCATCTCTTTCTCCCCCAGTATCATTTTCATTCTTATTTTACACTATTTCTCAGGTAACTCTTTATATTTTACAAAATCTTGGAGCCTTGCTTCTAATTTAGAACCCTTTGCTCTCCTTGCCTTTTGGCAATACTATGTCCCTTGTCTAGTTAACTGTATATTTGATGTGGACACTGGGGAAGTGAGAGGAGAATAAATGTGTACAGGTGCTGTGTGAACAGGTGCTATAATACAAGTAAACAATATGGGTTTGTAGAGGGAAAGTTGGTTTTAAAGTCAAGAGGATTTAAAATCCCAAGTCTAACACTTGCCAGATGTTACTATTACCTTTTTTCTTGTGCTTCCTATTAAATATTACTAAAAGAGACTACTAATGGGACTGATTTCACTGAGTTTACTGAGGAAGAAATAAATGAAAGCAAAAGAACCCAGAGTCGTATCAAGACCTGGTTCATACACACAAACCACTTTCTCCTTCTGGGCTTTGTAAAAGAATGGAATGAGAATAATTTATATTTTAGGGAATAACTTGGTTGTATTTACCTCAAATGGCTCCTAATTCATAATGGGTGAAAAACACATTAGCTCTGTTTTTGACAGGGATCATGGAAGGAGAAAAAAATCTACTTCAAATAATGGTGACTGGTACCTTTGAGACAGATATAACATCCTACTGTAAAGTACACATTTATATAAACGGGAGTAGAGCTTGCAGATGCTGAAGTCAGAGGAGACATACAGAGAGCACACACACGTAAGAAAGGAAGGCCAGAGAGGGTGTCGAATCCTAAATAGTAGTCCCCTTTGATACACACACACACACACACACACACACACACACACACACACACACACATTTTTGAGATATTGGGTATTGAACCAGGGGCATTCTATCTTTGAGTTGCACCCCCAGCCCTATTTTTTTTCTTTATTTTGAAACAGGGTCTCACTAAATTGTGGAGGGTCTCACTAAACAGCTGGGGCTAGCTGTGAACCTACAATCCACCTGTTTCAGCCTCCCAAGTACTGGAATTATGAGCATGCACTACTACACCCAGCATGGTTCATGTATTTTGTGAACTGTATAATTGTAGCAACAGAGTAGGGATTGTTCTGTATTTTGTAGAGGGATATAACATGGAGCAGCTGATCTTTCTTTTCTTTCACTTTGAGAAAACAAAAGCTTCCATGTGTACAGTAAATAATACCAATATTGCTGTTTCAACACCTCTTGCTCCGGCACCTGCTGCCTTCTTGCCTCAGGGGCTGGGCACCAGCCCCCAACAGGAAATAGAAGGGCCAGCTTCCTCTCAGAGCCCCAGAGCTTACCTCACTCAGCTGCTCCAGGTGGTCTGCCTCTCAGGACACAGTGGCTCAGGTTCCTGGAACTGTTTACTGTTCTCCCAACAATGGAATTTCCAAAGTGGGGAGTGGCAGAATAAGATGATAGCATCTCCCTAGGGCCTTTGTAGCCACACATTTGAAAAGGTGAAGGTCACGATGATTGTTGGTAAATACCTGGGCAGCCTTTGCTGGGAAAAGCCTGCATTCCTAAGACACATGTCTTTCCCTAACTAGAAATGTCTTCCACTTGGGAACAGTGACAGCATTATCTCTAATTAATACAGGGAAGACACATTTTTGTTGTTGTGTCTGGCTTTATCTTTTTTTATGTTTTTGCGGGTCTGGGGATGGAACCCAAGGGCATTCGACCTCCGAGCTACACCCCCTATGCTATTTTTTATTCTTTATTTTGAAACCTGGTCTCACTGAGTTGCAGAAGACGCCACTAAGTAGCTGAGGTTGTCCGTGAACAACGATCTTCCGGTCTCAGCCTCAAAATCCTGGGATTACAAGCGTGCGCCACCACGCCCGGCTTGTCTTTATCTTTGTATAAGCTAGTGGAGTTTCAAAAATATGGGAAAAGTGGATAGAGTCTTTTGTTTTCAGACTCTGCGGTGTGGAATCACAAACATCAGCTTGAGTCACCTCCAAAAGTTTTTCCTATCTTCAGAGTCCCTTCTTTCAGTGAAACAAAACATACAACCAATTGTTCTGCAGTAAACCCAGAAGCCTTTGGAGCAAGAGGTGTGTTTCAGTGAGAACTTGATTGGACTCTAGCCTAGGGAACCAAAGGAAGACAGTTCTCCTGGAGATGGATTTGTAGCAAGGAGGAATCTAGAAGTCAAGGAGGCCCCTCAGAGTGATTCTCCTGATTGTTTGAAGTGGGTGTGTAAATGTGTTATAGTGAAGGAACAAGAGAGGTGAAGATTTGCATTTGAAGATTTTAAGCTCTCTGTAAATTCTGGATATTAGCTCTCTATCAGAGGGATAGCTGGTAAAGATCTTCTCCCATTCTGTAGGCGTTTTCTTTAGATTCTTAATGATTTCCTTTGATGAGCAGAAACTTTTTAGTTTAATGTCATCCCACTCACTTGTTAATTCTTGTTTTAATTTCCTGTGCTTTGGAGGTCTTATTGAAGAAGTTACTACCTGTGCCTATATGTTGGAGTGTTGAACTTACACCCTCCTCCTCTTAGAGTTTTACAGACTCTTTTCTGATTTCCAAGTCTTTGATCCATCTTGAGTTGATTCCTGTGCATGGTGAAAGGTAAGGATTTAGTTCCATTTTTCTACAATTGGTTAGCTAGTTCTCCCAGCACCATTTGTTCAGAAGGCTGTCTTTTCTCCAGGGTACTTATTTGGTCCCTTTGTCAAAGATTAATTGACTACAAGTGTGTGGGTTTCTTTCTTTATCTTCTATTCTGTTCCATTGGTCCGTATGCCTGCTTTTTTGCTAATATCATGCTGTTTTAATTACTATAGCTCTGTAATATAATTTGAAGTCTGGAATTGTGATGCCTCCTGCATGCCTTCTTATTGCTGAGAATTGCTTTGGCTATGCTGGGTCTTTTGTTCCTCCATATGAAATTCATGACTGATTTTTCTAGGTCTATGAAGAATATCATTGCTATTTTGATAGGGGATGCACTGATTCTCTTAATCACTTTTAGCAAAATGGCCATTTTGATTATATTTATTCTGTCTATCCATAAGCAAGGGAAATCATTCCATCTTCCAAGGTCTTCTTCAATTTTTTTCTTTAAATTTTTTATAATTTTCATTGTAGAGCTTAAAAGGCATTCACTAGCAAAACAAATAACCCAATCAATAAATGGGCAACTGAATTGAATGTATGCAATTGTTAGCATGATATACATTATTATGTAAGAATATGATGCATCAATAAAAAATAAAGTTTTTAAGACTGACCAGCACACAGAAGATTTGTGTGCATGCGTATCTATGTTCATGGCTGTACAATTCACCATTGCTAAACTATGGAACCAACCAAGATGTCTATGAACAGATGAATGGATTTCAAAATTATGAGACATGTACACAGTGGAATTTTACTTAGCCATAAAGAAAAATACAACTATGTCATTTACAGGAAAATTAATGGAACTGGAGGACATTATGCTAAGTGAGATTAGTCAGTCATAAAAAATAAGAAATAGGATGCTGTCCCTAATATGCAGAAGCTAGGGAGAAAATGGGTCATAGGAGGTACTCTTGATGAAGAAGGGGATGCTATTGATCAGCAGATAAAGCGACCTAACTGAGGGGATGGGAGAGGGGAAGAGGGAAATTCTCTAATACATATGATGTACTTTAACAAACATATCAATGTCAATCACTTAGCCAAACATGAGAAGGATGGGGGAGGGAATGGAGCAGGAATTGGGTAAAGGGCTAATTGGGTGATGGGTGCATGTATGTCTTCAACATCTTGTATCCCATTTCGATGTATGACTACAATGAACCAATAAAAAAATTTTTTTTAAATTTTCTAAATCAAATAGCCACTGACCATTGGCCCAACAGTGAAAAACCATAGTATTATATACTTGTAGATGATTGGTGAGAACTATTACTGGTAAGTATTCCAATATAAATAATCTTAAGAGCTTCCTACCTTCTCAGTTACAGTTTCTTTCTAGGATTTTTTCACATGTCTGCATAGACACACACACACATAATATATGTGTACACATATGTACATATATTATATATGTTATATATACATATGTAAACCTCTTACATATGTATATATACATATAATGCATGTACTTATTTGCTCATTAATATAGGCAAATTTTTATAATTTGAGACATGTCAGTATTTAGTTTCTCCATCAGTTTTTATTTAATATGAACCCATGCTGCCCTAAGGTAAGATGGTGAGCTAATTCCAAGAAATAGCCACACATTTTACAGAGCTTTCCTTCCCCTTTCTGTGCTTACCTACTTATGTCCACGCTTTAGCCTATGCCTGTCCCCAGCCCCCTAGGCTTCCCCAGTCCAGAACCAGCTCTTAAAAAGGGATTTTCTGCAGGAGTGATATTTAATATGCCACAAATCCAGTTACAGAGCTAGTGGGAGGCTGAGTCTGGGCCCATACTTTTCCCATTCCAAGACAACTCCTTCCCCTAAATTGACAGACCCCAGGAGCAGGGGCAGTAGTTTCCCCAGGGCATAGGGAAGGCATTTACATGTAAGGACAGACATGTGTCTTTGGAAAAAGCCCAGATCTTTGACTCCAAATTTCCTGAAGCAGTATTAAAAAATTTTTTTTTATTGGTGCACTGTATTCATACATCATAATGGGATTAAAAAAAAAAAACACTTTTGTAGACATACATGCACCCATCGCCCAGTTAGCCCCTACCCAAACCCCACCCCATTCCCTCCCCATCCCTCCTTCCCATGCTTGGCTTAGTGGTTGACATCTAGTATTATAGCAATTTATCCAAAATTAACAATGATAATCTCACATAACAGATTCATTTGTCTGATACCAAGCTTTTGATGACTTAGAGGTAACATTTAATATTTCTTTTTGCTTTTTTTCTTACCAGAGGATATTTTTTCTTTTTTTTTAAGGTGAAACTATCATACATTTATTTATTTATTTTTCAGAAAAAAATCTATCCTAACATGAAATATGAACTCTAAATACCCAAAACAATCTCGAAAAAGAACAAAGCTAGAAGATGTACATTTTCTGATTTCAAACCTTATAAAGCTACAATAATTGAAACAGTGTAGTACTCCTATAAAGGCAGATATATAAACCAATGGAGTAAAATAAAAAGCCTAGAAATAAATTCTTCCATATATGGTCAAGTTATTGTTGACAAGGTTTTAGTGAAAAGATTATTATTTTCTTCACCAAATGTTCTGAAGCAGTTTGTAAAAGTCTAAGCGATTTAGAACACTGATGTGTCCCATTGATATATGAGAAGTTTTTAATGTAGATTTATGTCTTTTAGGTTTTTTTAAAAAAATATTTGTTCTATCATTGTTCCATGTTTCAAGAAGACAAGACACAATTTCTATTGAAAAGTGTATTCATCTTTTCTTTCAATTTGACTGTCAGAATCCCACATCTGCCTTCACAGACAAGAATCTCTGGTAGAAAGAAAAAACGGCTATGTTTAAATATTGGATTTATCTAGGCATGGTGGTACACACTTATAATCCTAGTATTGAAAGCCTAAGACAGGACTGCAGGTTTGTGGCCAGCCTTAGCTACTGAGTGAGGCCCTCCAGAATTAGTGAGACCCTGTTTCAAGAATAAAGAATAAAAAATAGGGCTGGGACATAGCTTGAAGATAGAATGCTCCTGGGTTCAATCCCTAGTACCACACACACACACAAAAATATTGATTTAGCACTTATTTGGGTGTGAGACCTCAAGAATGATATTCATTTTCCTTGTTTCTTTTTTTTTCAATCAGTAAAACCTGCTTACTAGGGTTATTTTGAATGATTAAGGAAAGAACAATAAAGTGCTCAGCATTGAATATCCTTATAATTAGCTCTGTTTCTCTCTGAACCCTACTTTCTTTCTTGGCTCTCTTCGATCCTAAAATGTTGGGCAATAGAAAAAAGTCATCCTCTATATCCAGGCTTTTGGGAGATGTCTCTGAGGCTACTTCAATTGTGAATCATTGTAAAATATATCAGTCCATTTCTGAATCATGATTAGTTTATTTCCTTACTCTAGGATATTATGATGAGTACAGTAATTTCATCTTATCGGTGGAGAATATGTTCAAAGACCCCCTGTAGATGCCTGAAACTAAATTGTACTAAACCCTATATATACTATGTTTATTCCCGCACATACTTACCTATTGAAATGGTCATTTTCCTTAATGAGGGTTCTTGTCTAGGATGAGTCAAGAATGACACTCACAGACTTCCAGGAAGATGGCGACCGAGAAAAGCGGGGCTTAAGAGCCCCGCTAACAACCAATCTCCATTACCACAAAATCAGCACTTTTCATAGCCAGAAAACACCATCACCAGAGAAACAAAAAAATCACCAGGCTCCAGAGAGAAAGAGGACTGAGAACAGAGCTCAGAGCCACAGAGGAGATACACCGGCCTCACGCCCGAGGACGCGGCAGTAGCGCCATACTGCCGGTGGCAGCGGCGAATTCACCAGACGGCCACAGCAAGCCGAGGTGAGCCGCTATGGAACAGCCAGGCGGGATGTCTCGGCGCAGGGAGCATCTAAAGCTCCCAGTGGCTGAGCTCCGCACACGCTGCAGGAACTCAGAGTGGAACTCAAAACCAGAGAAGAAAAAATACTCCAGCCTCATGGCCGAGGACATGGCAGAGGTGCCATATTGCCACCGGCGGCAGCAGCAGTGAATTCACCGAGTCCAGTACAGCTACATCAGCGTACTCAAGAACAGTGAGTCAAATTGCGGGCCACAGAGGAGAAATCCCAGTACTGTACTCCCTGGGACTTGACCCAGTGGAGGAGGGACAGTGGGGGAGATATCACACTATAGGAGAACGTGCAACCTGGCACCCTCCATAGTCTAAAGCAGCCTCTATCGACTCCCTGGGTCGGAGACTCTGTGATACAACCCAGTAAAGGAGTAGTGGGGTCTAAGATACAACAGACTCGAGATCCAGAGCACCTTAAGCGAAATCATAGTGACCCAAGGGAAGAACCCAGAGAAGGCACAAACTTCCGAAATCATGGGAAAGAGGAATAATACTGGAGCAATGAATGCCCACAACCCCACAACATCAGAACCCGATAAAACAGAAAATCAGAGATTTCTAGAAGATCAAATCAGGAAAATAACTGTAGAAATAATAGAGTTGTTTTGAAAAGAATTCAGAGAGAGAGCCAAAGTGATATAAAGGATGCAATTAATGAAGTAAAGGCCTCAATTCAAAGCACAAACAACCGATTAGACCACATGAAGAACAGAATCTCGCTCTTAGAAGATGATCATTCCAAAAATGAACGCATAGTTTCTAATCTAGAAAAAAATATCCAACAGCAGGAATCTGACATTGAAGAAATATGGGCCCATTTTAAGAGAGCTAACCTAAGAATATTTGGAATAGAGGAGGGAAAAGAAAGTGAAACCAAAGGGATCAACAATCTCTTCAAGGAAGTAATAGCAGAATATTTTTCAAACATAGAGCAAGAGGTTGATACACAGATCCAGGAAACTTATAGAACTCCCTTTAGACAGGATCGGAGAAGAGGATCCCCATGACACATAATTGTCAAAATGACCAATGTGGAAGCCAAGCAGAGAATCTTAAAGGCAACAAAAACAAAGGGCCAAGTGACATTCAGAGGCAAACCAATTAGAATCACTCCAGACTTCCCAAACCAAGTCATGAGAGCCAGAAGGGCTTGGAGTAACATATTCCAAACTCTGAAAGAAAACAACTTCCAGCCAAAAATTTCTACCCAGCAAAACTTTCTATCAAATTAGATGGAGAAATAAGAAGCTTCCATGACAAACAGAAACTGAAGGAATTTATGTCTTCAAAACCAGCACTAGAGAAAATACTCAAAGAGATGAACTACAAAGAAGAAATAGGTAACACACACCAGAACCAGAGAAAAAAGAGTTTCCATCCAACAGTCAACTAAGATTGGTTATCTGTGGAGATTCATTACTTATGTTAGTCTTTTACCTATCTCTAAATGGTATTGTTTGCCTTTATTGTTGTTAATTTTTAGGATTTCTAGTTGGAATATTAATATACCTTCAGATATAGCATTTGGAAATATTTTATCCCATTCTATTAGTAACTGTTAACTCTGTTTACATTGTCTTTGGATATACAATTTTTTTTTATTTTTTAGGGAGTTTGTATACTCTTCTGTTGCCTGTGCCATTGAAGTCATATCCAAGAAATCACTGCCAATTTCAATGTTGTGAGGTTTTATGGCCCAGATTTTCTTCTAAATGTTTATAGTCTTAAGATTTATATTTAGGTCTTTTATCCATTTTGAGTTAATATTTGTATATGGGATTAGGTAAGGGTCCAATTTTATTCTTTTCCATGTAAGTATTATTTTTCAACAATATTTAGTTAAAAGATTATTATTTCCACCACCAAATGTTCGTGGAAACCTGGTCAAAAATAACTTGACAATATAGGGAAGAGTTTAGCTCTAGGCTTGTATTTAACTCCAATGGTTTATATATCTGCCTTTAGAACAGTACTACACTGTTTCAATTATTGTAGCTTTATATGGTTTGAAATCAGAAAATATATATCTTCTAGCTTTGTTCTTTTTCAAGATCGTTTTGGGTATCTAGAGTTCATATTCCATATTAGGATAGATTTTTTTTTCTGAAAAATAAATATATAAATATATGATAGTTTCACCTAAAAAAAATAGAAAAAAATTATCTGGTAAGAAAGAAAGCAAAAAGAAATATTGAAATGTTATCTTTAAGTCATCAAAAGCTTGGTATCAGACAAATGAAACTGTTATGTGAAATTATCATTTTTAATTTTGGATAAATTGCTATAATACTAGATTTCAACCACTAAGCCAAGCATGGGAAGGAGGGATGGGGAGAAAATGGGGTGGGGGCTGACTGGGCGATGTGTGCATGTATGTCTACAAAAATTTGTATCCCATTATGATGTATGAATACAGTGCACCAATAAAATAAAATAAAATAAAATAAAAAGAGAGAGAAAAAAAAAAAAAGAATGACACTCGCAGATCATAAGGTCTGGCAGTCGCATTCTGGACACTCTTGAGATTATCCCAAGCCAAGTGCCATCAATTGCAAACTGCTTTTACCTGATGTTCACAGAATCTGCCAGAAGAGAGGTGCAGGCCACCCCTAGGGTCCCTGGTCAGCCGAGATGTCCAGGAGGCCTTCAAGTCTCTACCTGAGTGTAGCCCGGGCCAACTGCCTTCAATTTCACACCATTTTCTTTCAAAGTGCACACAACCTTCGAGAAAGAAGGTGGGAGAAAAATTCCCAAAGGGATGAGTTCCCTGAGTGGGTGACCATTCCCAGTGGATGGTCTAGGGGTTTATATATTTCTCCATTTTCTTTCAGTTGGGATCTGAGAAGCAGTTTTCTGGGATGTGCATGTTGTCCTTTGAGTCTCCTTCTCTCAGTTGGGGTTTCAAATAGTTTTCTGGATTCTACAGGAAGTCTCCTGGGATTGTTAATCAGTGATGCTCTAGTCACTATTTGGAAACTTTTGATCTCTTAACATATAGGAAGTCTGGTCCTTTTTAGGAGCTTTCTAAGTTAGCATTTGTTGATTCTCAGGAACTAAGTAAGGTCTTTCTACCGAGGACCTCAGTCTTACCTGCCTACTTCTTTTTTACCTCCTCGCTATGATGAAGTTTAATTTACAAATTAAGCAAAGCAGGAGATTTATAATAATAAAGAAAAGGACAAATATAACAATATATTATAATAAAAGTTATGTGAATATGGTCTTCCTCTGAGAGTGTATTATTTATTGTACTCACCCTCCTTCTTTTGATGATATAAGATGATAGAGTTCTCCCATGATGACATGAAGTGAGGAGAAAGATGTAGGCACACAAGGTAGCATTATATTACAACATTAAGATCACTTGAATACATGTAATGATATTGAGCCAGCTGATCATAATAACTAAGGCAGCTGCTGAGTGACTTATGAGCAGGTAGCACATATAGCTTGGATACACTGGACAAAGAAACACTTTATAGCTTGTGTGGCACAGAGCAAGACCAAATGTGATTTCATACTACACAGCACGTCACACATGTTAGAACTTATGAACTGTTTACTTTTAAAATTTTTCATTTAATTTTTTTGGCGACTATGGTTGACCATGGGTCAGTGAACCACCTTGAGCCAAACCACAGATAAGGGGGAATAATATATTGAGAGGTAAAGGTTGATTGAGAACCCAGCCATTAAGTATTGAATTTGAAAAGGGTAGTAGAGGGCAGGACCAGAATTCTACTACAGACTCCTGTAAATGTTAGTGTAGGGAGTACTAAGAAACAAGGCCAGTGTGAGATCACCCCTCCCAGTCCAAGACAATATTTTCTCCCATTAAGTGTGGCCCAGGGATGAATGGACCCTAGTTCTTCCATGGGATTGTGAATGGAACTGGCAGAACAAACCCACTCTAATCCTAAAATCACCTTGAGAGAAGGACCCATGCCTACATTAATTAGAACAGTATTAATGGATGATAGGAATGAAAAAGTAATTAAAATAAATAAGTAAATTATATGAGATCAGTTCCTATGCCTTGAATATTATGCCTACTTCTGAAGTGACTAAGGATTGAAATATGCTGGTGAACTGCAATGTGAATTGCTCTCCATTAGTGAGGATAGAATTAAAAAGTTGACTCAGAGGAATTTGACATTTACTAAGTATGTCATGGAGATGGAAGCAAAAGATGAAAGTAGCCTGCCCCAAATTCTATAATCAAAAGTGGAAAGAATATAGGGAATTAATTACAGGTCTGTGGGGAGCCATCCTCCCACAGAAAACCTCTTCTATTTGTTTATAAAAATTTTAGGAACATTTTCTCATGGAAGGTTTATTTTTCAAAATAGAATCCAAGGCAAAATCAGTGGTTGTTTTAAATACTGAAACCATATTGTAAATACAAAACCATATCATTTATAGAGAGGTATAACATTATCCTACCCAACTATAGCTACAATCCATGATATTTCTGGAACATTGACATGTCCAGCAAGGCGCTTCTTCCTCACCTGTTCTCATATACAATCTCAGTTCTACAACATTAAGAGCTACAATCTTTTCACATTTTATACCAGGTTACCACTTAAAATTTGATATAATATATTGTACAATGTACTGAGATTATCATATGTAATTTAATTTTTGGCAACTAAAATTCAAATACAACTGAGTATCTTTATGAAAACAGGTAGGATGAAATGGTCTACAACACATCTTCAGTTTATCATAATGACCTTAAAAACACATCTCTTCGAGTGGACAAGAGATGCCGAAAGAGTGAAAGGAAAAGGTTAGCACTTCCGAGAGAGCCAGAGTTACATCCTCATGATGTATTTTCTCATGTTACATCCTAAAGGGAGGCTGTGAGCTAACCAAAAATGCTCGAGAGAAGGAAGTAATAGACTGTCTGCAAAGTCAAAGAGCTCCTTTGCCCACATTTTGTAATTTCAATCTTTCATGTTACTTATTTATTTTATTTTTCAGTCTCAGGAAGCTTTGTTCAGTGCCCTAGGACCTAATAAAGACTCTTTATTCTTTCTCAACAAAAGGCACATTTTCTCACCTGTGTCTACTCTTGCCTCCCTCCTGGAGAAATAATGGAGCAGCCAACACTTTCATTAGACAATACGCCAGTTTTCAAAAGCGCACACCATCCACTCACCTTACTGAATAATAAAGACTTTGGTTGCATAGTTGACGCTGTCTTTCTTTTGCCTCCATGCGGCACAAAACACTTTGATAGAGGCCATGACAGCCAGATACTGAGGATCACCTGAGAGTGCTATTCAGTGTATGCAAATGCCCTTTCCAGTATTCTGAGTGAAGCCCTTGGGGAGAGGGGTGCTGTGACAAAGCGTATTTGAAAGAGGAGGGTCAACCGTGGATATTACAGTGCACATATGGCTGCATGAGGCTCGACCATGAAATGCCTTCCCTAAAAAATAAGTCGGCAGCCATACAAAATCCACCATTCAGAGTCAATGCGGGGAAGTGCTGCTATCCAGTATCTGAAATGAGTGGGACTGATTCCAGGCACATTTTGCTTTTTTTGTGGCTATTGTCCTGTCTGTAATCACTGCAGAACTGATGTTCAGGAGCTGCAGCAGCAGAGACTCAGCAGTCGCAGTCAGGGAAACTTGGTCCACTCCTGACTGCCTGCACGGCATGCACTATCAAAGGCAGGGGAAGCCATTTGTTCATGAATATACATTTGATACATATAAATGATGTGTGCCATGAATATTTATCTCTTTCACGGATTGCAGCTGTTGTGTATTGAAAACTATTAACAGGTTGGAAACCATCCTTTAGAAACCTCTGCCTGTCATTGGTGTGCACAACCATCCCAGAAATTTATCTTTCTCCACTCTCTCTTTTGTAGGAATGACAGAATAGTCCTGGGGCTTATAATGAGCTTAGTCTCTTAGTGTGTAGAGGGAAAAAAACTTGATAAAAATCAAAGACATTTTCATATATGTATAAAATGAATATATAATATTTTATACATATATGAAAACTGATGCTTGTGTTTTGTTTTTTTTTTTTCTGCTCCAAAACTCAAGCGGTGTCTACTTGTCTGAACCATCGGAGCAGTTGTCTGTCAGAGAAGGTCATGGGAGGAAAGACTAGAAGAACTAACTAGCCTGTAAGCATCTTTCAAGACTTAGTTGGTGGAGAAAAGAGGCTTATTCATAGGCCAGTGGAGGTAAAGCCAGAAACACCATGCAAAAGTATATAAAAGGTTATAAAAGTCACTTTTTGTATGTATGATGTGGTGCTGGAGATTAAACATAGGGACATTTTACCTCTGAGCTATACCCCAAGCCATATTTTATTTTTTTTTATTTTGAAACAGGTTCTCACCCACCAGCCACGTGCTAAGCTCAGTCCTGTGATCTTCCTGTCTCAGCCTCCCAAGTACTGAAATTATAGGCATGCAATACCATATCCACCTTAAATTTATTTAAACTTGCTTTTTTAACATTGTTTAGGTAATATTGAAAATAGAAATAAGGCAGTTTTTATTTACCAATTGTTCTTCAGAGTTTGATGAATGTTCTATCATTAACTCTTTAGCCTGTAAATATTGTAATTCTTTTGGAAAAGGATAAATGACTTTTCAGACTTTATTATTTTTTTTAAATTCCTCATGTGCTCTATAATTTCTACTCTCTTAACTATTCTTCATTCCCCATGCAGCCAATGTTCTCTTTGGCTTCAGGACATTCACTAATTTTCTTCTCTCTGTCTAGAGTATTTTTCTTCCTAACAATTCCAAGTACCCATCAAGCTCTCTACTTAACCTATTTATCTTCAAGATTCAGCTCAAACATTTTTGTCTTGGAATGTCTTTTGAGGTCTGCCTTTCTATGATCCACTCTCATCTCTAGGTACTCCTCCTGTAGAAGACTACTCTATGGTAAACTCGTGGTCTATCTTTTTGCTGTGCTTTTGTGGAATGCTGGCCACTCTATGTTATGATGCTATTTGTTCTGATGACCTTTAGCAGAAGGAAAACTTCTGAATCTCAAGAGAAGATCTGTGTGACATTTTCATTACTGTGACAATTGCCTTGGATAAATCAACTTACAAAGAATAAGTGTGGTGGCACATGCTTGTAATTTCAGTACTTGGGAGACTGAGACAGGAGGATCACACAGGTTCAAAGCCAGCCTCAGCTACTTAGTGAGTTTCCCAGCAATTTAGTAAGACCCTGTTTCCAAATAAAATATAAAATAGGTCTGGGAGGGTAGCCCAGAGGTAGAAACCCCCTGGGTTTCATCCCCAGTACTACAAAAAAGAATAAAGGTTTATTTTAGTTCAAAGTTTGGAAAGTCTCTGTCCATGGTGGTAGCCCCATTGCCTTTGGGCCTATAATGAGGCAGAGATCATGATGTTGGTGTTGGTGTTGGAGGGAGTTGGTGATACAGGAATCCACTCACCTCATGATAGCTAGGATGCAAAGAGAGGAAGAGAAGAGTTTGGGGTCCCCAGATCCCCTCTGAGGTCACACCCCCATATGACAAGAAGATTTCCAAATAGGCTCTGCCTTTTATAGTTTCTACCATCTCCCAGTTGTCCTAGGCTGAGGACCAAGCTTTAACACATGGGCCTTGGGGGACACTTACCTAAACCACACCAAGGTCTGACACACCTCTGACCCTCATATAGTAAATGAAATGCTTGACACTAATTTTTTGTTCAACATATACTTATTCAATGAGTAAAATTAAGAGTAGATGCTTTTAAAGTATTTTTTTAATTCCTATAACCCAATGTATAGAGACAAGTGATAGATTCTCTTTCACCTTTTAAATTTTTTCTCTTTTTTCTGTCTTAACTTTTGGTTCAATTCTTCTTGGTCCATCCTGAATTTTACCCTGAAAAGGGTAACTATGGTTGGCAACACCATTGATTAATATCCAAGCTATACTGGAGGTGATTCCTTTTCCCCCTAACACATCCACATTCACGAAGCAAACAACTGGAAAACACTCATATCCTACCTTTCTTCATCTTTTCCAAAGTTAAAGGAAAGATGAACTGCTATAAAATATTTAAGAACTTCTGATTCTAGAAAGTTTTTTAAATGTTACTAAACACCTTTGCTTTTACATACTGTTTAATTTTAGTAGAAGGAAATTTAAGGATGCAGTCACAGTGCTGAGATGTTTAATATCTATCAATGAGGATGCTAAAAATATCTTCGCCACTCTCTTTATTCAGTGCACATTCTTATAATTTTGTTTTCTCTGACATGGAAAATCTGTCTGTAAGTATACTGAATGTCGATCCACTTACTAGCAATAATAAAACTTAAAAGTCTATGAATCTATGCCCTTTTGCAATGTAACTCAGTTGCTTCTCTAATAAAGAATTAAAATAAAGTTCTTCACTCCTCAAATGAGGCCTCTTATATAAAATGGAGAAGATTCTGTCTATGTTCTGAGCCTGAATTTTCTGCCCATGTAGCTTTTGGGACCCTGCAGCCACCTGATAATATAGCCAAAGCTTGCCTGATGAAAGATAAAAAGCAATGTGGAAAGAAGCCCAAATCATCTATTTGTTCCAAAAGTGGCCATCATAAACTAGCCAACCCTCACAAACCAGACGGCTGACCAAAGATATATGAGAAAATCCAGTCAAGATCAGCCAAATGTAGCTCAGAGCAGATTACTCATCAATAAATTTATGAACTTAATCAATGGTTTAAGCTATTACATTTTGGGGTGGTTTGTTACACAGCAAAAACTAACTGATATATTGATAGGGCACAAGAGATTATTCTAAAAAAAAAAAACCCTGCACCAAGAGTCAGGACAAAGTAAATATCAGAGAAACATATAAAATAGGATTAGTGTGAGAATTTATACTGGTTCCAACTATACACACTTCTTTTGATTTGACCTGCCTCAAAAGTGACTTTTATAACCTTTTATATACTTTTGCATGGTGTTTCTGGCTTTACCTCCACTGGCCTATGAATAAGCCTCTTTTCTCCACCAACTACGTCTTGAAAGATACTTACAGGCTAGTTAGTTCTTCTAGTCTTTCCTCCCATGACCTTCTCTGACAGACAACTGCTCCAATGGTTCAGACAAGTAGACACCGCTTGAGTTTTGGAGCAGAAAAAAAACAAAACACAAGCATCAGCTATTATTTACTAAGTATTTTTGTCAAGGTATAAATGTATCCCTTAAAGCTTATATGCTGGAAATTTAACCCTTTTCCAAAAAGAAAAATAAAGAAATCTCTGTTCTTTAAAATTACTAGTCTCAGCTGGGCGTGGTGGTGCATGCTTGTAATCCTAGCAACAACTTATGTTCATAAACTGTCATCCAACCCTCATTACAGTTTAGGCAGTAAAAACCAGGAAGCTTAGTTGAGAGACTTAGGAAATATTAAGGTATAAAACTAAAAATGGAAGATTGGGAGGGAGCTCATGATTTAGCGAGGGCTCTGATAACCAGGGGCCCTAGAATTTTAGACCAGGCTGTAAGAAAAAGTGGGCCAGAAATAACGATTCAGAGAGAAATGCCCACTGACTCTGGGATGGCAGCTATTTGTCTTCCTTTTTATTTTCGTGTGCTTAGCTCTGCTGTCATAAAACGAACAGATCATGGCTCACAGATACTTTCTGGAAACTAGAGAGATGAAATTCTGACATGCCCATCACTTGGCAGATGTGGAAGTCTCAACCTTCTAGTAAATTTGTACATCATATGTGCTAAACGCTATTTCTTGAGAATGTCTACACAGAATTGACATTTGTTCTCTTTTATCAATAAATATTCTTTCTTCCTTTCAACAGCACTTAAATAAGACCTCACCTTTAACAAACCAGGATACTACCTAAGTTAAAGATGAATATATTGCACATTAGATATGAAGCTTTTTTAGTTATCCAGTATGCTACCCAGATGACACTGGATTTGCCTACCAGAAATACAGCCTGCACCAGTATTCAATTTTGTTCAAAAAGCATTTACTGTTAGCATACTGCCTGAAAATTGTTTCTTATGGATGACTGATTCAGATTCCTATGTTTTTGAAGATGACTCATTTCCCATCTTTCAGGTTAAAGATAAAGACCTATCAGAGAACCTCCTTGGACTAGGTTAATTAATCCATACTCCTCGGGCATTTACAAATTAAATTAGGCCTATGCTTCATCTTTTCTTAGCTGTGTCTATTAAGCCTTGAAATTTCTCCTTTCAGTTTCTCAAAGAGGTTATTGCTCTTGTCTGAATTTTATCTAAGATTGCTACAACTCTGTAACCATGAAGCCAACATTTGACTCAGAAATTTCAAATGATGTTTCAGGAAAGTCCTTTAATGCCACTCATTTGATTTCAATCAGTGAAATCAAAGCTATTTTCCATATATTATATTAAATATACTGATTATTAATAAGATTTTTTTGACATTTGTGTCTATATATAGATAGATTTGTCTAGATCTAGAGATCATTATATACTATTTCATGTTGTTTACATCTATCACCTATCATCATCATCTTCTTCATTGTCATTGTCTTTTTCCAGTGTGTATTTATAAACGTATAAAAACCTTTGCACATGTAATTGGCTGATGATTATTGATATTAGGAAAGATTGAGAAAATTCCAGGCAGCTTTTGACTTAGGGACCAATTATTAATTCCTTTCATTTCTCTTCTATTTCTCTTTCATGTCTAGATTTCACTATTCATTTAAAATTTCCTCAAGGGGATAAAAAGGAGAGCTCTTAGCATTTAGTGTCATGTGCGGTTCTCCAGGGATACCCATTAAGTGTCTGTTGACAATGACAATGATGATAATAAAATTCAGATTAGTTAATTGGATCTGCATCTATTAGTAATGCCAATGACACTTTGCATTGGATATAGGTTAAAAAATTGCATATTATATATTCTTTCTGAATAGAGACCCCTTTTTATAGATAGGAATACTCACGCAGCAGGTTCCTATCTCCCCATTTCTAACAGCTTAGGATTGAGTAAGGCTCGACCTGGGTGAAGGCTGGGGAATACATGTGTTTGGGGGTGACTATGGGTTATGAGAAATAACTATCTTCTCTGACAGTGCACTAACTCTATGTGAAGGATGTCCTTTGGGCTAATAGTTCTTCTATTCTTCCATGTTTAGGGATATGTAAGAAATTATGACACAGAAGAGCACTTCAAAGAAAGGATGTGTTCTAACACAGAGAAAGGAGATTTTCAGTAGATTCTTGAAGGGCTTGTGACAGTAAGCTAAATGGAATGAAGAGTTTGGAAAAATCAAATAGAAATGCTTTCTTCCTCTCATTCAGCTCAGACTGGACAAGTACAAAACCCTGGAAGGAAAGTGGGCAGATTCTGAAGTGGTTGAGAAGAATTCAGAGGAAGACAAAATTTCCCACTCCATAACCTCTTTGGGAGCCCCACTGTGATGCAAGAGAAGCACTCTTCATTTCCGTATCTCAAAGAATTTTCCTTGGCCCCTTCACATTTTTCTTTATTGTCTTATGCATTTAATTGCAGAAACAAATTTTTGTGATTATTAATGTTAATAAAAATATTGACAAACATAGAAATTTGAGTTTTAGGGCTTCTATGATTTCCTCACAGAGCATTTCCTATTACATCTTTAAATAAATCCAATCTATACTGGGAAAACAGGAAATGGTTTTGGTTTGTTTGCAAAGTAATACAGTGTTACTAAGAACCTACATTTTATTTAACAGGTAAGTTTTATGAGATTTAAAGCCAATTTTCTAAATCTAAGATCAATTTCATGAAAAATACGTTGTGCTCTGAGACTTTAATATGAAATTTATTTAAGATCATGTTATTTATGTTATATAACCCCAGATTCCATGTTAAAAGGTAGCCTATTTGTTTTTTTTTTTTTGTAAAATACACTATTATTGGTGCATTGTAATTATACATCATAAGGAGGTTCACAGTTATAAGAAAATATATGCACACAGCACTTGGTGGGTTTCCTCCTGGATCCCACTCTACTCTCTGCCCTTCCCCGTGCAAAATACTGAGATTGACATGGATCACTTTTTATATCCACATAGCATGATTTGAAATGTTTCCTTATCCTATTTTTTTCAAATGTCTTTTCTGCATGAAATTAACTTGTTACTGATAAACATATGTCTTTCTGCCTCATCTACCTTGACTTCTTTTCTTTGTCCAAATCACCCCCCCCCTTGGAATTTGATGTCTTCTAAAATTTTTTTATGTTCTAAAATTTTTCTTTTTATATATTTTTATTAGTGCAGTATAGTCTTCTAGTCTCACTTCATAATGTTGTTCATGGTGATGGTGACATACACATAAAGAAGACTTCGGTCTTGAATTCTATAAGATCTCCAAAATGCTAACTCCAAGCCGGGTGTGGTGGTGCACGCTTGTAATTCCCACACTTGGGAGGCGGAGAAGGGAGGCTCGCGTAGGTTCGAAGCCAGCTGCACTGGCTTAAGAGACCCCGTTTCCAAAAATAAAAAAGTATAAAATAGGTCTGGGAGTGTAGCCCGGAGGTAAAAGGGCTTCCAGGAATCCCAGTACCACCAAAAAAAAAAAAAAATAATAATAATAATAAAATAAATTAAAAAAATAAAAATAAATAAATAAACAAATAAAACAAATGCTAACTCCATACCCAAATCCTATTTTTTTTTGCCTAAAAATAAAGGTAAAAACAAAAACAAATAAAACACACAACATGCACTTTGGCTATAAACAAAAATTCCACAGATTATTTTTTCGCCATGAAAAGAAATTGCTAACGACGTGGAAGAGGGCAAACTGAGGTTCACATTGGAAATTTAGTGGTCAGTAGTTAATACCCCTTTCTTCCCTGCCTGAGTTTGGAACCATCTGAGTAATGAAATTAATAATGATCATCCAAAAAGAGCCTTATTCCAGACCAAGTTTTGGTGAACTTTGGTCTGCCAATATATGTAGAAAAATGGACATACTAATTCTCTTTGGGATGGAATGATGTATGAGTCTGTTCAGTAGGCAAAGGTAGAAAAACCATAGTGTTTCTGACACAAAAGCAATGGTGGGAGAATTATGTGTGCCTTTGTTGATTTAATAACAACAAGAAGCAGAAAACACATCTTCCTTGAATTAGAGTTCCTTCTAAATCTCCCAAGAAAGTTGGAAGAAGCAACTGAGAATAACTTACCAGCCACCTAACAAGGAGGGAGGTGAGGGAAAGGGATGGGAGGTATGAGTCTATCGAGTGGACAAGGAAAAGGAAGTCTCTCATTGTGACATTTAAGCGCTCCTCTGTCCCCACTGTTTGAATTCAGTTAGATCACTTTAATTTTCTCTAGGCCTTTGACAAGATTCATGGCAACTCTAATCTCTTCCCTGTTTGCTTATCTCTTTCCAATCCTCCTCCTTAGAATAGTCTTTCAGGACCTGGCTCTTGGGAAAGAGTACCTGTTGTTCTAAATATCTTATCCAACCAGCATGAAGCCAGATCTGAGTGCTTTCAGAAGAGAACCTTTATCTTAGTCACACAAAACAATTAAAGGCAAGACAACCATTACATCATCTGCACCCTGCTCCTGCCATGTCCAGAGGAGATGGGCTGCTTATTCCCTTTAACTTCTATTATTTAGCAGAAGAATAACTAAATAAAACTTCCTCAGAAATAGATGCAGAGAGGCTTATTATGTGCCACCATTACACAGATTCAGAAATGTCTCCAGGGAACATGGAGAAGAATGCACATGGATCAAAAGAAATCTGTAATGGCAAGTTCTATTTTTCCATTAAGCCAATTTAATTACTTAATTAACTTCCTACCTAGCATACTCAAATCATATCCAAATTTTTAATGCTCATTTTTATTCTGCTGAAATTATTCTCATCAGAATCATCTTCCATGTTAAAAATTCAATGAAAATAAAGTCTTGCTAATCAAGCATTAAATTCATACCAATAATTAGTAGCAGCAGTTGGGAAATTTTGTTGTATGGGTCTTAATGTCTACTGAGTATACTTATTCTAAGTCAAATATTGCAGAGAGAAATTTTGTCAGAAAGTTTTGCTTCTGTCAATTTTTAGGCAATTACAAATTTTAATGTATATAATTTTGTATCATTTTAATTATTAATATGAATTATGAACTAGATAAAATAAACTATCTCTACTTACTAATTCATGCAAAAAGAACAAGCAATTCATTTCTGTTATAACATGATTAGGGTTTCATAGAGAATTACACCTCTATCTCAAGACCAATTTTTCTATTTTTCTCTCAGATTGGATATTGCATTCTAAAGTGCTCAGATTTAGTCAGCTTGGGCTGGGCTTCTATAAAATATATGTGTGAAGGTATGTCTATAAGTGTCTGTACCATCTATAGATATACCATATGTGATTTAAGCAACTCACATTTAATTCTCACTGTTAATGAAGTCTGGGAAGTCTAAGATCAAGATGCTCACAGATTTGGTGCTTGGTGAGGACTTGCTTCCCGATTTGCAGATGACAGTAAGATGTCTTCTTATTGTATGGTCCAATCATGGAGAGCGGAGTTTGAGGGCTAGAGCTCTTGCTCTTCTGTGGACACTAATGCCAGCATGTAGGATCTACCCTCATGAGCTATTCTCCTCCCAAAGACCTCTTATCCCAGTACGATTGCATTGATTTTTAACATGGATTTGGTGGTGGGTTGGGGACAGAAACATTTATTTCAGAGCATATCCTGATAAAAGAGCAAGCAAATGACAGGTCCAAAATGTTTTACTTTGCTTGATATATAGTTGGGAGACAAAAGCAAATGTTGCAAGAAAAATGAACAACTCGTTGTTTTCTAAGATACTCCTGATTTTTACCTTTCCTTTTTTCTTTTTTCTATATTTTTCAGCTTAATAAAAGCTGTTCTGACTCACCTATTTATTCTGTAGCTATTACCTTCTCCGTTGTTTCTTGTTTTCTTCCTGTATGCTGTTGGTTTAAGCTTGATTCATGCATGGTCTCTGACAGCACCTTTTTGGTGTATTTTGTCAGATTTTTCTCCTGTTCGTTTACCACCATCTTTCCCCAAGAGCTGCTTAGCAGGGTGCTTGGGGTCAGATGATAAAGGTACAGAAAACAATTCTTGCCACTGCTGCTCAGAATCCTAGCTGGATCAAGTAATCATAACAGAGATTTATGAAATTCTTTCTCCTGTGGCTCTGAAAGTATCTCTGAAAATAGGTCTGTTTGGCTAAATAGTTTTGTTTCCACCTTTTACCTGAATGTTCTCTGGTCTAAAATGGAAGTTTAAAGAAGTAGATTTGGTCTCTTTATATCTCCAATGTCAAGCACTTGACAAATGCTTAGATTGAGGAAATAAAGATTGGAAAGAAGAAGAAAAGAAAAAACAAGAAAAGAAAAACCTGGAGATCTATTCTCTTGGTTGGCTTTTTAATAAGTGAGGATTTCTTTTGAAGTAAAAATAGCTTAGTGTGATCGGGAACCTACTCTTCCTGTCTTCTCTCACTCCCTTTCCTATTCAGCCAAGGCCAGAGCATTCATCATGACAATGGCTTTTTGCCATGGTCTTCTTCTATTTCCATTTATTTCAGCTTCACCTTGGTAAAATTCTATTCCCAGACCATTCAGGTTTCTACTTGTATCCTATGAAATAGTGAACATGGCCAGATAAACTTTACTCAGGGTGCAGGGTGTTCTTGAACGTTCGTGGTGGCTGATGCTTCTCTTGGTCAGTTGGAACAGGTCTGCAGGCAGGCTGGCTTGGCTTTGGTTTTTCTGACATCCCTTCTTGTGAGGTCCAGGATGAAGGGAAAAATAGTTACTCAAGGCATGTTCTTTCAATCATGGAGGTCAGAAACTCTCAGAGACACTGAAGAGAAATATATCATACCTTTAAGACCCAGGATAAAACCTGACACACTGTCCCTTCTGCCAAGACCCATTGTTCAAAGCCAGACTCCAGGCTAAATCTAATACTATGATGTAATATGTGTGCTTCTCATGTGGATAGGAGGTAAACAATAATAGAATGTACCCTAATATTTTGTCAGACTCTCCTTGCTCCTTTTATCCTTTCTACATGTCTCCAGTTAGTTTCTTTCTCTAATCTCACCCCCCCAAAATTCATATTTTCAAGATTCCAATCTTTTCATTAACTCACTTTATCTTGAGCAAATAAAGTAATACTAAACTTCAGAAAGAAATTAGAGATCATCATCTAAAATGATCTTAAGCTTGGGAGTATCCTTTACAACATTTGTTTGAATGTAGACCTTACATCGTTGTGTAAATCACATCCATCATTCACTTTAATGCTAACCACATGTAGTCCCACCCCCAAGATGTGTACCTTAAAAAGAGAGGCATTTTCCCTCTAGCCTCAGATGGGTCCGCAGGTCTTCGGGACTGTCCAGCCCCTATCCCTGAGAGGACTGCATTAAAACTGGTACCACACTTACTGGTCTCTCTCGTGCCTTTACTTACCACACAAACCTAACATCTGGTGCCTAAACCCAGTTGATTATATTTTAAATTTAATTTAATTTAAAAAAATTTGTTTTTTAAATTCCCTGTTGCCGCTGCTGCCAGGGCATGCTCTGTGTGGCCTTGGTGGCTAGGATCTTGGATCCGCTAGGACTGCGCCTGCCCCGTCCGCGCTTTTTCACTGGACTGCTGCTGCTCCCGTAACCACTAATGCCCCAGAACAGCCACTGGCCCAGAAACGCCACCGCCCAGAAACTGCCGCTGCTGCCCTGTGCCCAACTGGACCAGGCACCGGGAGCCACCCTTTTCTGGCCCTGAGTCCTGAGGCTGCAGCTCCGTGCCGCTCTGCCTAGGCCTGAACTTCAGCCGACATGGACAAGTGCCCGGGTTTCTTTTTGTGTTCCCTCTGCCTGTACTTCCTCTGGCCCGGCGTCCCTCCCTTCCTGGATTCTGGAAACTTCCCCCAACCTCGGCCCACACTCTGGCCCTCTGGCCTGCCCAGTCAGACCTGCGGGGGTGCACACAATGTGGCTCGGCCTGGCAGCCATTTTTTTTTTTTTTGGCACTGCGGACCCAGTAATCACACCATTCAAATGGCGGCTTATCCTCACCCGCTGACCAGTCATGGGGGGAAGGCAGCCATCAAAGATAAACTCCCAGTCCACACTAGGTTGTGTTCTGGTTAATCTCTAGACTCTAGGTTTATCTGGGGAACTGTGCCTAGAGTGGCTTATTTTTTCTGCACAAATGTCTGTCCTACTTATGAGTTGGGTAATGGTTCTTGGTGGCTTGAGATGGGTACGTTAGATCTTAAAATGTTGACTGATCTCAGTAACTTTTGCAAATGGGTAGGTAAATGGTCAGAGGTTCTATACGTACAGGCTTTTCTGTGCATGTGTTCCCAGCTTTCTCTTTCCACCCCTCCTGGCTCTATTGCTGGAGTCATGCTGGCTGGGGATTCCTGCCAGCCACAGCTGCCATCTTGGTTGCCACGTGGTAACTCACAGGCACCACCTGGTGGTCTTTCTGGGTCACAGGCCTACAATTCGGTTGGCTCACGGTTGCATTTTGTGCAAGACATGGATGCCAGAGTCTGACCAGGCTGAGTTACAGGCCCCATTTCCTGATGACCCTGACCCACAAGACCTCTCCTTACCACCTCAGTCATCATCTTATTCCATGCAGCCTCCCACTCTAACCCACTCCTTTCTCCCCGTCTTCCTCTCTTAAGGGACCAACCCTTACCTCCCCTTTGCCTACCCCTGTAGGTCACCATACCCGTTCCAGAGACAACCCCCCCTTCTCTCTTGGCCCCACTTTGTTTGGTGTCTGGTGCAGAAGGCATGGTCTGTGTCCATGTTCCTTTTTCCCTTCCTGACCTTGATCAACTTGAAAAGAGACTGGGTTCTTTTTCCGCCAATCCCTCTGCTTTTATTAAGGAATTCCAACATATTGTACAAGCATATGATTTAACTTGGCGGGATCTTCATGTCATTTTAACCTCTTCTTTAACTCCAGACGAACGAGATGATATTCTTAAGGCTGCCAGGGAATGAGCTCATCAGGCTCACCTAACCAATCCACAGCTCCCTATCGGGACAGCTGCAGTTCCTTCTGAGGATTATAATGACAGGGGTGAGGAAATAAAAAAAGAGGAATCAATGATACTATGCCTTCTTGGTGGGATACGAGATGCCTCCCACAAAGTGGTAAATTATGATAAGCTTAAGGAAAGCACTCAGGGTCCAAATGAAAACCCAGCAGTTTTTCTTAATCGGTTACAAGAGGCTTTTACCTTCTATATATGCTTAGATCCATCTTCTGAGGCAGGCTCAGTAGTATTGGCAACCTATTCTGTTGGGCAAGCCCCTGATATTTGGAGAAAATTAAGAAAGGCTGAGGATGGTCCTTAAACTTTTATCTGAGATTTGATAAACATGGCATTTAAAGTTTTTAATTCCAGAGAGGAACAGGCGGAAGTGGAGCATACACTCTGATTTCACCAGATGGCAGATTTACAGGCCCAAGATTTGGTAGCAGCCCTACGTCCAGCTAAGGACAGTCAGCCCTCAGGGCAATGAGCGCCACCTAGAAGAGGACGGCATCAATGGCAGCCACCTCTAGGAGCCTGTTTCAAGTGTGGACTCACTGGTAACTGGGCACGCAGTTGCCCCCAGCCACATCCACTGACCAGGCCATGCCTAGCGTGTGGCCAGGAGGGACACTGGAAAAGTGAGTGCCCTTGGAAAAGAGGTAAGTCTCGGGTGCCTCAACACAGGGGAACCACCCTACCAGACCAGGCCCCACCTTTGGTCCTACTCAGCCTGGCTGAAGATTGACACTCACCAGCCTCAGCCACCCGTATCACTCAAGCTGAGCCCAGGCTAATTCTCCAAGTAGCGGGTAAGCCAATCTTCTTGATTGATACTGTAGCTACCTACTCTGTCCTCCCTTCTCAGGACCTAGTTTCCCTTCCCAAATCTCGGTTCAGGGGATTGACAGCATGCCCTTTTGCCCATGTAGAACAGGCCCCCTCTTATGCCATTTGGAGACCTTTAGGTTAACCACCCATTCCTGATTATCCCTTCATGTTTTATTCTCCTTTTAGGTAGAAACTTCTTAAACAAAATTGGGGCTGAACTTTCATTTAATTTCCCCACGGCTTCTGTTTCCTCTAATATACTTTTAATGGCTGCAGCTACAGTGACCAGGAAGCCAAACCTCCCATTACAGTAGATTTAGTTGACCCTGTAGTATGGGATACCAGCACCCCAGTTGTGGCAACCCACCACACCCTGATCCGGATTATCTTCTCTGACCCCACTATTTTCCCTGCCTGCTCCCAGTTTCCCATATCCCTCCTTCATCAACGTGGGCTTAAACCCATTATTTCTCATCTCCTGGCCCAGGGACTGCTTATCCTTACTAATTCCCCAATTCTCCCAGTTCAAAAGCCTAATGGAACTTATCATTTAGTCTAGGATCTCTGTTTAATTAATGATGTAGTGGTCCTAATCCACCCAGTTGTCCCTAACCCCTATACCCTCTTATCTCAGATTCTCCCCAATACCACCCACTTTTCAGCCTCCACTTGAAGGATGCGTTTTATACAATTTCTCTGTATCCTGAGTCATACCCCCTTTTTGCCTTCACTTGGGAGGACCCCGATACCCAGGTTGCTCAACAACTAACCTGGACCGTCCTCCCCCAGGGTTTTCGAGATAGCCCACACCTCTTTGGACAGACTTTAGCACAGGACCTCCTCCAGTGCCCCTTGGAGCCTAGTTCTCTGTTACAATATGTGGATGACCTTTTACTTTGTAGTCCCTCCCTGGAAGTGTCCAAATGGCACACTGCCCTTCTCCTTAATTTCCTTGGAAGCAGGGGTTACAGGGTGCCTCTACATAAAGCCCAGTTATCAGTGCCTGAGGTGCAGTATCTAGGCCTACATCTCACCCTGAACACCCAAGGACTAACTGTTGACTGGGTCAAGGCCTTACGAGACTTGCAGCCGCCCACCTCAGCTGACCAGATCCAATCTTTCTTGTAGAAAAGGGGGTTTTGTAGAATTTTTCCAGCATTGGATCCTCAACTTTACTATTCTAGCTAAGCCACTACTTGAGGCAATTAAGGAAACCCCAGTTGGCCCCCTCACTTCGCCCTTAGTCATTTGCCAAGCATTTCTGGCTCTCCAGGAAGCCCTTCTTAAATAACCCCCTTGACACTCCCCAATCCCACTAAGGCCTTCTTGTTATATACTGAATATAGCCACAGGAGTGCTCACTCAACCCCTGGGACAAACCCAGTCGCCAGTGGCCTATTTATCTAAACAGCTTGACCCTACCACTTGGGGGTGGCAATCCTGCTTCAGGGCTCTGGCGGCAGCAGCCACGCTCACAAAAGAGGCTCTTAAAATTTGTCTCCAGATGCCCCTGCAGGTTTTTTTCCCCACATAGACTCCAGGATTTGCTCTCTCCTCAAGTACTCCCTCTTCTGTCACCTTCTCGCATTCAGGAACTTTATTTGTTATTCATGGAAAATCCAGATGTTAAACTGTCTCATTCCCCAGCCCTTAACCCAGCCATTCTTTTACCAGTGATCCAGGGCTCAGGCCCTGATTCGTGTTCACCTAATGATGTTCACTGTTGTGTTGATATGATTGAAGCTTTAGCTAAACCTTGGGTAGACCTCCAGGACACCCCCCTTCTTAATCCAGATGTTACTTATTTTGTTGATGGCAGTTCTGTTCCTGACACCAGAGGTAAGAAGAGGGCAGCCTATGCAGTGGTCACTCTAACACAAGTCATTGAGGCTGCCAGGTTACCGGATGGTACTACTTCTCAAAAGGCTGAACTGATTGCTCTAACTCGAGCTAACACCTAACACCTGGCAAACCTGACTAACACCTGGCAAAAAACAAGTGGGTAAACATATATACTGATTCTAAATATTCTTTTTTAATAGCACATTTCCATGCCTCAATTTGGAGAGAGAGGGGATTTCTCTCCACCAAGGGTTCACCCATTGTTAATGCCACCTTGATTAAGAAGCTCCTAGACTCCCTTTCTTTGCCATCTGAGCTGGCCATCATCCACTTTAGAGGCTTTTCCCTCAAAGGATGAGATAGCTAGCATGGTGGCCGATGTTCTGTGCTCGAACATCATCCCTCAGTTTGAACTCCCTAATTCCTTACAGTCTGATAACGGACCAGCTTTTCTTTTTTTAAAATTTTTTAAAATTAATTAATTAATTATTTTTTACAAATTTTTTATTGAACATATTTGGTTTACATTTAAGCTATGCTTGGTGCCCTCTTTCCCCCACCCCCATTTTCCCTTCACCCTTCCCTCCAATGATTTTCCAGGGTAACCATGCCACGTTCATAATTTTACACATATTCGGATGTAGACCCTCATTAAACAAGTTCAGCATTCCTCCGCTCCTATCCTTCCATTCAAACTTTCCTGGTATTTCCCCTCCATTATCTGAAGTCCCACTGGTATCCTCTGTGTTTCCTAGTTTGGGCATATTAAAGGAAACATATGTATCTTTTCCTTCTGTGCTTGGCTGATCTCACTTAACATAATGCTCTCTAGGACTTTCCATCTTCTTGCAAACAATATGATTTTGATCTTCTTTATGGCTGAAAAGAATTCCATCATGTGTATTTTCCAAAGTTTTGAAATCCATTCATCAGTTGATGGAGGCCTGGGTTGGTTCCTTATTTTGGCTATTACAAATTGTGCTGCTATGAACATAGGTATGCATAAGTTGTTGTAGTTCTCTGTATTCAACCCCTTTGGAAAAATACCCAGGAGTGGTAGAGCTGGGTCATATCGTGGATCTATCCCCAGTTTTCTAAGGAATCTCCACACAGATCTCCATAGTGGCTGAACTAGTTTGCACTCCCACTAACAGTGTAAAAGAGTTCCTCTTTTCCCACATCCTCACCAGCATTTATTGTTATTTGATTTCTTTATGCTTGCCACTCTGACTGGGGTTAGATGGAATCTCAGTGTAGTTTTGATTTGCATCTCCCTGATGGCCAATGATGTAGAACATCTTTTCATGTATCTATTGGCCCACCAGCTTTTATTTCTAAGGTTACTCAACAGGTGGCACAAACTCTTGGTATTTCATGGAAGCTCCACATCCCAAATCGACTGCAGTCATCAGGAAAGGTAGAAAAAATGAATGGGATCCTTAAGAACCATCTAACAAAACTCTATCTAGAGCTGTGAGTGTCATGGTCTGAACTCCTGCCACTAGCTCTGGTCTGTGTGAGGGCCACCCCTTGAAGCCCTACCTTTATAAGCCCCTTTGAATTGCTATATGGTTGCCCTTTCCTGCTTAATCACGCTCTCCCTTCGGACCCCCCTCCTTTATCTTCCTATCTTTCTTACTTGTCTTTTCTCAGGCACCTTCTTAGGGAACATGCTGACCTGTATCTTCCCCAACCTGGGACTGAAGAATCAGCTCCACATCCTGCAGTCAAGGCCCTAAGCCAGGGGATCAAGTCCTCCTCAAGTCGCTTCAACTAAAGCATCTTCAATCATGGTGGACTGGGCCCTTCACAGTGATCCTTACCACACCTACCACAGCCAAACTTCTGAGGGACCCCAACTGGCATTATCTTACCCGGCAAAAAAGGGCTCTGTTACAACAGTCCCATGACAAATTATCTTGCACAGTGTTGGGGCCTACAAAGCTTTGTTTTTCTCGGCATAATTCTCTTTGATGTTTTTATTTTAGCAGGTCCACTTGCTTACATACTACGGTGCTCTCCCTCTTCGGATGCCATACTGCCATAGCTCCTATAGAATACTGCTAGAGTCTCCTCAAGCACAAATCACCAAGCTGTCCAGAGTAATCTTTGACTCACGCAGCAGCTATACTCCCACCTGCCCACTTCTGGAGGACCCGACACTCTCCCGGCCAAGGGGCCCCCTTGCGATGCCCCTTGACAGCAGGAAGTAGTTTAAGATTCGAATCTCCACCCATTATCACCAAAAGGCCAAGATGACAAGTTGGGTCCCTCCCCCCTTCCATGCAGGAGGCAGAACCCTGGAGGAGGAGGAGACTCTGCTAGGCAGGCAGGTGGGCAGTATCACAAGGCAGGCGATATTGTGAAGCAGTTGATATCGCTAGAGAAGTGGCATTCCCACGTATAGTCCCACCCCGAAGATGTATACCTTAAAAAGAGAAGCATTTTTCCTCTAGCCTTAGATGGGCCCGCAGGTCTTCAGGACTGTCCAGCCCCCATCCCCGAGAGGACTGCATTAAAACTGGTACTGCGCTCCCTGGTCTCTCTCATGCCTTTACTTACCGCACAAACCTAACATGTAGCCCAGATGCAGAAGGGTTTTCAGGAACCCCAGTACCACCAAAAAAAAAGAGAAAAATATTATTTTAATATAAGATAAAATGTGAAAGGAATTCCAAACAACATAATGTAGTGGGTTAATTGAATGAAGCAAGTGGTTTGGACACCTGTCTGAGTTTACTCAAACTGATAAGGGACATGAAATCTTTACATTTTATTCTCTGCCACATGGGAACTATAGAAGGCTCAAGACAACATTTGTAATATCAAGAGGATTTGCTCTGGATGCTCCCACCCAAAGATCTTTTTAACCTTAGCAACAAGGAAATCTCATGTTGCTAAGCCAATTGGGTCAGCTGAGATGGTGAATTAATTTTTTATTGTTGAGTAACAAATCATCCTCAATTTAGGAGCTTAACAGAGCATATGTTTATTTTCTCACCATATCTGTGGGTCAGCAGAATTGCAGAATGGCATAATTGCAATCTCATCTGAGGCTCGGGGGTCATCGTCTTAGTTCACTAGTTGCTAGCAGAGTTTAATTCCTTGTAGTTGTAGGACTGAAGCCCCTGTCTCATTTCTGGCTGTGAGTCACTGGCTGCTCTCAGCAGCTAGAGGCTGTCCTCTGCCTTTTCCCATGTGGTCTTTTTAATAGGCAGCTCACAATATAGTTATTTTTGTCTTTATGGACTGCAGGAGAATCTGTCGTGCCTTACATCTCCTTTTAGGGAATGCCTGGACTCTGTTTCAAACAGCTCACTGATTAAATCAGGACCTCCCAGGCATTTCCCTTTTCAATAACTCAAAGTTAGGTACCTTAGCTACATCTGCAAAATTCCTTTTCCTCTTCTTTATAATATTATGATTATGATGAGTTTTATTTTATTCACAAGTCTGACCTACACTTAAAGGGAGAGGATTATAGAGGGTATGTAGACCTAGGGAGAACTTGGGGGCAATTTACAATCATTCCCACCATATATCAGAATTTACAAATTACACAGCAAATGCAATATAGGACTTCTAGAGGTAACATGATTATTATCTTAAGGGGTACTTATTTTTAGCTCTGGTAAGAGTTAAAATGCATATAGGAATGAAAGAAATTTTAAGCTTTGAATATTTTTTTACTTTAAATATTTCATTATTTATGATTTTATTTAAACCACCTAGGTTTTTCTTTAGCTATCATCCTGAGAAATTCCTTTCTGTCTCCTGTGTTGGATTCTTTTTCTTGGATTATATCTTCATTCTGTTTGTTTTATTTTTTCATTCATTTTAATATTGTACATTCTGTGCTTGCACCCTGAAAGCAAGTCATGAAAGATATGCACTGTTAGCATATATTTATCTGAAAATCTTTTTTCCTATTGTGTAGCTTACATAATTTGACAGGATATAAATTTCCAGGTTGAACTTATTTTTTTTCCTTAGATCTTGGAGACATTATTCTTGTCTTTCCTAGATTTAAATGTTGCTTTCAGAGTGTCAATGTCATTCTGATTTTATTCCTTAGTTTGTGACATGTGCTGGTATCTCTGGATGTTTTTATAATTTCATCTTTGTACTTGATATTCTAAATTTTTATGATGACCTGCCTTGGTGAGGGTATTTTAAATTAATTAATAAATTTATTTATATTTATATTTATATTTTTGTGATACTGAGGATTGAACCCAAGGGGATTATACTCCCCATATATACTCCCACCTCCATTTTTAAAAATGTTGTTTTGTTTTGTCTTGAAACAGGGTTTCATTAGGTTGCTGAGAGTCTTGCTGCACTGCTGAGGCTGGTGTCAAACCTGGGATCCTTCTGTCTCAGCTTCCCAAGTCCTAGAATTATAAATGTGTGTCACCTTGACTGGCTGGTGGGGGTCTTTAATTTTTTTTTTTTTTTGGTAAGTTGTCACTTTTAACCTAGATATTATATACTTGTTTTGGAGGGACTCTTTTCTTTTTTTGGTACTAGAGATTGTAACCAGGGGCATTCTAACTCTGAGCTACACTCCCAGTGATTTCTTTTTAAATTTTGAAATAAGGTCTCACTAATATGCTAAGGCTGACCTAAAAATTGTGATTCTCCTGTATCAACCTCCCAACTGTAATTACAGGTGTGTGCCACCATACCAGGCTTCTAGGTATTATATATATCCTGGAAAGTTTTTTTAGTGTTGTTTTTTTATAGCTTATTTTCCTTCATTTTTTTGATCATTTCTTTATAGAGCTCTTAGTAATTAATTGATAGGCTTCACTTCTTATATTACCCCTGTGATTATCTTTAATTCCTGTTTTTAATATTTGTCTTTTCATGTATTCCTTGACTTGGTCTTCAATTCCTCCAAATAATTGTAATTTTAGCTATTCAATTTCTAAGAATTTTTCTTAGTCTCTGAATTTTTAATATGCTTTTGTTGGTGCATTATAATTGTTCATCATAATTAAGTTCAGAATGATAGAAACATACTTGCACACAGCATTTGGTGTGTCTCCCTCCAGATCCCACCTTACTGTCTTCCTTTCCTGGTATATATTATTGAGATCAGTGCTATTAATTTTGTATATGTACATAGCATTATTTGAACTGTTTCCATTTGAATTGTTTTTTTCTCCAGAAATAGTAGATCTCTTGATCTCTTTGAGTGATAAGATTTCAACAATATTGTCTTCTCTATTTTGTTGTTTATCCTGTCTTTCATGTTCTGTAGTCTCTTCAAGTCCTTGTTCTTCCATAGTATTAAAAAAACATTGAAAATAATCGACACTTTGTGTATTGGGATTGGCTTGTTGAATGCCATGTGCAAGGTTGACACAATTTCATTTTATAGTACACAAATCTGAAGTATTTTCAGATATGTATATCTGATAATAAATACTTGGATGTTGAGGTGCTGAAGGAAACTAGGGGCAACCAGTTCAACTTGTAGAGTTATTAATTTCTATGTGGCTCAGCTTGAATACTTAAATTTACTTTCTTAACATGCCTTTTGTTCCCCACCTAGCTTTTTGTCAACTAATGTCTATGGTGTGATTTTTTTTTTTTTTTGCAAAAGAAAATCTTAATGTCTCTTGTGCAGGCTAAGAAGAAATATTTATGTGACTATGAGGTTGAGAATCTTAAAATTTTACCTGGTTCTCTGGTTTCTAATTCCACCCTTCATCTCTGTTTTCCATGTAAAACATCTATATGTTTTATAAACTTTGAAGGTTCAGTTTATTATAATTCATTGGAAAACTTGACTTCTGCTATTTGAAACTATTTATATGCCAAAGTATATCTTTTTCAAATTTGTTGATATCTTCTGTCTCTGTTGTACTCATTTTTCTTATGCTTGGTCTAGTGTGTGTATTCCTTTAAATTTCTGATATTTTTAGAAGGAAGTTGTGGACTTCTAGAAGGAAATAGAGACTAGAGATTATAATTTTTGTACCACTTCCTAAACAATTAATTTTCTCCCATTTCTTCTTTTGACTTCCATAATCTAATATTTTTCCACTCTGTTCACATGTGTATCTAAACACCAACTAGCTATCTTTGCTTGTGGATTCATCCTAGGGACTTCAACTGAGCATGTCTCAAAATTATCTTGTATTTTACTGACCTCACTAATAGCATCACCATTCTTTGTTGCTCAGACTATAAACTTGGGAATCACTTGGCTACTTCTTCTTCTTAAATAACCACAATGGTCCATCCACAATATCTCCTAACTAGTTCTAAAATATATCACTTGTTCCCATTTTTATTGACATTGCTCTGATTTGCCTTCTCTTTATGTCTTATTTAGGCTGCTGCAGTGACCTAACATGCTTCCCCTACTGCAGAATTACCTTCTTCAGTTCCATCAGCCTTGAACCACCACTTGTATCTTTCTAAAAGTAAGTCTTAATGTGTCAATTCACTTAAAACCTGTGAAGATCTGATATATATTATTCATTATTCTGTACCCAAATGCTGTAGTATATTTTGGGGATATAATATAAAAAAGAGGTGTTTTGTTCTCTATTCTCATGGAGCATGTAGTCTAATGGGAGAAAGAGCTGTTACTAAATAACCACAGAAGTCAGTGTTTAGGAATAGGTTGTAATAAGAATTATTAAAGGAAGACCAGCAAGTAAGAAGAGACGTCACAATTAAGCACTCACATAGGAGAGTCAAGAGAAAACTTTTCAGAGGTAGAATCATTAAACCATGCCTTCAAGTAGTAAAGGTTCATGCAAACCCTCAGTCAGGGTTTGGGAAGAGTAGTGGAAAGATAGATGAGGTTGGCAGATCTCTCCAACAGAGGAATGATACTCTATGTGAAGACTCTAAGCTAGGAACAAAACTGGTGTATTTTAGGAAACAAGAAAAGTCCTGATTGACTGTTGTGTAGAAAGTGAGGGATAAAACAAAATACAATGAGAGTAGAGAGGAGGGTGAGGGTCAGCGGATGCAGCATCACAAGCCTCATAAAGGTTGTTGGGTTTTATTACCAGTACACAGGAAACTGCCATCCAGTTTTAAGTAGGACTGTGACAAAATCTAACTGCAGTTTAAAGGAATCATTCTGGCTGCATTTTAAATTTTGAATGGTCCGGGTTGGAAATCCAAGTAATTTTATGGTTCAGTATTCTATTCAGGACACGACAGTGGTTCTGACTCTAAGGCAACTGCACTCTTAAGTGGATACACTTGGGGCATGTTTAGGTATAGAATAGCTATAATCTGGCCAATAAAGCAGTTTTAATGTTTTAAAAATCACGAAAAATCATGAAACTATGTAGGTAGAAACACCTATTGAAAAGACATCAAGAATACATATAGGTTTGGGAATGCAGTTGTATATGTAAGTCTGGGTTTTGAAGAGAAGTCTAGAAAGGGTACACTTTTGGGATGCACTTATATTGAGGAAGAATTTAGAAACTGGAGTGTAGAAGAAGAGAAAATTTTAGCAAATGCAGAATCAGAATATTGAATTCCCAGAAAGGATCCATGGGCTAATTCTAACAATTAAAGGCTACATAAGGAAAACTGAACCTAAATGTACATGGAGAAAACTTAATGAAGTGGAAAGTAAAGTAGGATGAAGTGTAATCATAGGAAGTGTTGCTCTACCATATTTTCTCTTCATAAATGTCAAGAGAAAAAAATCTTTCAAACAATTGGGAGTGGTTAGTGATGGTGAAGACTGCTGAGTGGTCTAAACTGAGAAGCATTCCTCACAGTCAGCTACAGATTAACCTTAGAAAGAGAAGACATGTGGAGAGAAGTTACAATGGAATCAATTGCAGAGTTCACAGGGAGGAGGAGGCAGGCAACTTTTTCAGTCTTTGGCTATCAAAGTTAGGTAAGAGAAAGGATGATCACTGGAGAGAAACGATCAGGTTACAAAACTTTGTTGGGTTTTAAAAGTTACACAAACTGTTAACTCCTATGAGTGATAAGAAAGATCTAGTAGAACAAATAAAAGATTATCTGAATAATTCAGTTATAGAAATTATTACAAGTATTTTTATTTGTATCACAGGTTCCTGAAAGAATGGGAGGAATGGCACCCACAGCATAAAGAAATGTGTCTTAGAGCCTGGCACCGTGGCACACGCTTGTAATCCCCGTCTTTGGGAGGCGGAGACAGGAGGATCGCTCAGTTTCGAAGCCAGCAGCACTGGCTTAAGAGACCTTGTTTCCAAATAAAAATATAAATAGGTCTGGGAGTGTAGCCCGGAGGTAGAAGGGCTTCCAGGAACCCCAGTACCACCAGAAAAAAAAAAAAAAGAAATGTGTCTTAAAAAGGGAAAGGATACTGAATATAGTTATTGAGAAAAAAATAAAGGAATTGATCCAGAAAATGATGTTTGTGAATGTGGTTGTGGAAAAATGAGACTCTGTATTTGGAGGCTGGGATTGGACAAAGTGAGTATAGGAAGTTCTTGGAGGGATGTGATTATATTACTAATTAGTGCTCAGAGACTTTTTGAAGGTGATAATCCTAAATTTTTAATTATGTCAACTGTTTTAGTTATATATTTTTTTTCTAAAATCCTAACTTCTTAGCTTAATGATTCTTAACTGGTAATTATCATCAAAATTACATAAAAACTTTTCCTTGTCCTTTGACCGAGGTTTACTGATTCAAAATTTCTGGCTATCACACTGGCCTCATGTCTTTTAGAACTACCATGTTTTATTCTTTGTCTTTACCTCACAGTAAGGCTTAACACACAAGGTGTTAGGTTGTTCTCTATCTGCCCCTCTTCACTTTCCCCTCTCCTTGCCATGAGCCTCACATACTCACTATAACCAACTCCATGTTATGAGTCTCCACCCCAAATGCAACATAATATCTTATCATTTTATACCGGTGACCTTTCATAAATACCCAGATAAACATTAAATTTTAATTAATTATGAAGAAAGTATAACCCTACATTGCCATTCTAGAGCATACCTCAATTTCTATTTTTTTTCTATATTTCTTTTTGTCCAGGGAGCCAGCCTAAATTACTTGGATGCTTTTGTTAAAAAGCATATTGAACATAAGACAGTAGTTGTGATTGGAGAGCAACAGATATAACGACAGCACTAGTAGAAACACAAAACAATATTAATAAATCTATCCCCAGTGGTCTAAAATCAGAGTATGAGTGTAAGATGGGAGAGGAAAATCAAGCCAAGTGAAATCCAAGAGGGCCTGACATCCACAAGTTACACAGTTCCAAACAGCATGAAATGTCATAGATACAGAAAAGACAGAAAGTCTGAGAACCCGGAGAGTAATCAGATGGGTCAAATGCTACAGACAGTCACATTGGATAAGATTTTAGAGTTATCCATTATCTTTGGAAATACAAAAGTCCTTGGTGACCTTTGAAGGAGCAGTTCCAGTGGAGTCAGGGAACAAAAGACATATCACAGCAGGGTAAGGAGCAAATTGAGCATTAGAAATAAAAGGGAGCAAGTATCATAGATTCTTCAAGAAGCATGACAGAAAAAAAACAACAGTAAAGGCAGAGGAGAATATGGGGTCACAGAGAAGCATTACTTTATTCAAGACTGGGGAAATCCTTCACATGTACTTAAACACACACACACACACACACACACACACACACACACACACACACATATATAAGTATTTGCAAAAGATCTAGGAGAGAGGAAAAATAAAAATAGGAAAGGGAAGAGGAACAAAAGGAGGAGAAGGAGGAGGAGGAGCAGGAGGAGGAGGAGGAGGAGGAGGAAGAGGAGGAGGAGGAGGAGGAGGAGCAGGAGGATGTTTGCAACAGGATGAGGAGGAGAGGAGGAAGAGGAGAACTAATTCAGTTCTCTAAAAAAACTGAAATTTACAAAAAAGGGAGGACTTCAAGAAAGAGGACATTCTCTTCCACTGAGAAAGGAGAGAATTTAGGAAGGATGAAAGAAGATAGAATATACTCTAGTAGCATAGAGACAAAAGTAGAATGAACTTTCATGGTCTTGCCATCTTGACCAAGAAGAGTAGAATGTTCATTTATAACGTGAGGTATGGCCAGGGTTTTAAAGGAAGTGAAAAAATTTTAAGACAGCCTCCAAAGGAAAAGGGAATGAGCAATGGTGATGAACTCAAGAAAATGTAGCCTGGAATCTGAATCTGAATGTCTCTGTTATATGATTTTATGCTAGTCACTCTCAGCATCAATGTTCCTGCCTTTATGGTGTGGACATTTTTATGGGTCATTGTTCTTTTAACTGTAGTGATATACAGCAATATCATCTCATAGGATAGGGCCTTTTCAAATCTATAATAAAGGCCAACTTTGATTCTTTCAAGGACACCGATCAGAGGACTTATCACACATGGACTCTACATATGAAATGATCATAGAATATGTCTTCTAATGAACTTTGTGAATTGCAATTCCTCAACAGATGGCACAGCTCTGCACGAGAAGCAGCAATGCCCTCACCAGCTGTTGATATTGCATGCAAAATTTAAATCACTATACAATAGCTGCTGGTGCTGACAAAAAAGTATATCTAAAAATAATTCCACGAGTTCTAGGAATGATAAAATGTACTCTCTTTAGGAGAAGTTGGGGCAAACAGGTGGTTCACTATTGTACAATTTTGAGTGATAGAGACTTTCAGAAAATATCACATTTGTGTTTAAGCATGCTTCAAAAGAAATAAAAAGCGCTAATCCTATAACATGTGGGAAGCTGTTTGTCTGACTGTATTGTCTCCTTTCTGCCCTCAACCTTGAGTTTCATTTTGGTCTCTGTGACATTTTACTATTCTTGAATGTATTAGCTCTATTTTTTGCTTCTTCTTTCTTCTGTTATCCTTTAAGTTTATGAGATCTTTAAGTTTATATCCTGGGTATTCTCTTTCCATGCACGATCAATGGCCTAATCCCTCACTTTCCTTCTCCAAGCTATTACTCATTTATTGCCACACATACACAGTTGCAAGGGGGTGTCAGTGGATAGGTAGAAGTCCTGCCCTTCTTTATCCTCCATCTGACCTTTGTAGACCTAGTCCCAAGGTTACTAATAGTCAATAATAATTGTGTTAGTTTTTTTTATTGCTATAAAAAGTTGTATTAAGCTATGTTTGTTTGTAAGAAGAAAAGCCTTATTTGAGCGCATAGTTCCAGAGGTCCCAGTCCATATTTGTCCCATGTTGTTGGGTGTGTAGTGAGGCAACATGGCCCTTACCTTAAGGTCAGGGAGCAATAAAGAAAAGGAAGTCACTAGAGTTTCTCTACCCCTTCGAGGGCATGCCCATAGTGACCTTAGGCCTCCCTGTGGGCCACACATCTTTAATATTTTCACCACTTCCCAATGGTACCAACCTGGGGATTAAGCCTTTGATATAGCCTATAGGGGACAATAGACACCAAACTATAGCAATAACAATAGCTTTTTCTATGTGTCAAGTATTATTCTAAACATTTCAAATGTATCAACTCATTTTATCCAAATTCAAACTCAGTGTTATCATTGTGGATATGTGTAAACATATATTTATCTTCCCTAGTAGATATTAAAATACTTTAAGGAGAGAAGAATTATAGTATTGATATTTTATACCCTATGGAACTTCTTAGACTTTCTACACTGAGTATTTTCTGAATGACAAGATGTATAAGAGAAAAGAAAAACGCGTAAATATTTAAGTTAAAATTATACTTATCAGTTGTACTTTTTCATATATATTTTAGGTTCTTTGACATGTTTGTTTACCTTAAAGAGGTAGGCAACTTGGTAGATAATAAATATTTGTTGGTTAAGCAGCCATAACATCATTTTTCCTTTAGAGGGTTGAAAGCTAAGGGTTTTTTTTTTTTTTTTTTCTTTTTTGGTGGTACTGGGGTTCCTGGAAGCCCTTCTACCTCCGGGCTACACTCCCAGGCCTATTTTATACTTTGTATTTGGAAACAGGGTCTCGTAAGCCAGCGCGGCTGGCTTCAGACCTTTGTGATCCTCCTGTCTCCACCTCCCAAGCGCGAGGATTACAAGCGTGTGCCACCACCCCCAGTGAAAGCTTAGGGTTTACATGGTCTAACTCAAAGTTGGGATTCACCGAGTATCTCCTGCAAAACTCTTCAAGGACCATGTGTTAGGCATGTTTGATTTTTAAAAAAATGTGATTTGACTATAAATAGTTAGAAAGTACTCTTCTCTTTCTAAATTAACCCTTAAAGATATGATTAATGACTTATCTGTTAATCTGATTTTCTTTTGTTCATGTTATCCCACACTCTGGAGCTACTGTGGATTTTCTTTGCAGCTACTGAAGACAGCTTGTTATTACACATTAAAGACATTGTAAAACAAGTTGCATATTAGCAGTGGTCATTTTAAATGAAAGCACATATGATAACTAATATTTGAAAATTATTTGAATTATTAAAGGATCAATTCCTACATTTTCTTTCTACGGATGACAATATACTAATATGAAAAATAATCACAAAAATCTTCATTGCCGAGAATAAAAAAATAAGACGTTCAATGAAATGTTATGGATTTATTTATTTTTTTATTTGGCTGTTATAAAACTATAAAATGAAACATGCAATCAATCTAAGGATTAGTTATTGTTTAAACTGGCTTGAAGTTCATCTGTGAGGAGATATTTGTAACTGGAACATCCATTTTTGTTTCCTACAAAGCAACCAAACAATTCTATGCTGATTAGTACATAGCAGAATATATTTGAAATGTATTCCAAAAACAAATCTATCTCTAATTTTTGCCAAAATAAGAGCAAATCCTATTTACAAAAATGGAAAGCTTTTTGTTTTGAGAGGCTAGTAATTGAGTTTTGACTTCATAATTTTTACATTTGCACCCAGTGGGCTGAATTATCATTCAGGATATGAATATATCATCATCTAACCAGGAGAGGTGCCACAGGCCCCCAGCAGACCTAGAATTTAGACTGAGAGATAACTTGTCTCTCATAATTCTATGATTTGGCTTTTAAATATTTTACATCCTATTCTCCCTTTTCTAACACATAGCGAAAATGGGAGTCTTTGTTGATGTTTCATAGCAGAAGAAAGAAAGCACAGATGTCATTTCACATAATTCTTTTGGAAAGGGAAAAGGATAATTGGTATTTCCATATGGACTATATGAAATAAATTGTAGATATTCTCTGCTACTTCTATATATGGTAGTTTGTGAAATAGTGATTTATAGCTTTCAGAGAATCTATAAGTTCTATTATAAATTATGTCTTTTGGACATTAAATGAATCCCTGTAAAAGAATAAACAAAAAGAAAAAATATCTTTTTCATGATCTCTGCTGTTGATGCATGTATTTCAGTTCCCAAGTGAGTATAGAGATACTTTAAAAATAGAAAAAAACACCCAAGAACAAATCCTAAGATAATTAAATTCCAAATAAAGGATTATATTTTCTCATAAATTTCAACCTTCAACAAGTTGGGACTGATTTCAATAAATAAACTAAAGAAAAATGCCCATACATAAATTCAGAAGAAAAAAAAAAAAAACAACTCCTTGCCTTTGAGATTTGTTCTGGTATAGCAACATTCTGCTATTTCTGGAGTTTTTAAGTGGTGAAATGCTAAGTAAACAGCAGAGGAAAGATCAGTGTAATAATTAAGATTTAGAATGTTCTCCTAGCTCTCATGGAAACAAAGTGGGAATGTTGGGAGCTGGGTTTGACTGCTAATGAAGGGTCCATGGGGATGTGGCCTTGGGGATTATAATGACTTCTCCTTCCCCTGCTCACTTTCTGCTTCTGGCCTCCATGATGTGAGGGCAGAGCTCGTCCTCTCTTCCTCTCTCCACTTCTCATAGTCATGTCTTGAGCTTTGCACACCCAGCCTCATGTGAACTGAAACTAAATTTTCAAACACTGTGAGCAAATAAGTCTTTCTTCTAAGTTGTGTGGTTAGTTTTTTGGATTGTATCAGTGAGAATGTTGGCCAAGATAGTCAGCCATAGGTGTCAAACAATATCAATATATGTCTATAAAGGTATTATATATGAAAAATGAGCATTCTAGAGACTAAATTAGAAAAGCACTTTCCTACACTGATCAATTACTCTCTTTTAGGCTGCTCAGTACAGTAGTCTAATAAATCTATTGGAAAGCCATTTGATTAAAAAAACATATGAAGAAATAGCTAACTTAGTAATCAGGTTAACTATAAATTGTGACTACAAAAAGTGCCAATTTATGTCTATTGATTAAAACAAAAGTTTGATAACACCAATTACTGGTGAAATGTGGCTCAACAAGACCTCAGAATTGTTGGTGAGAGGATAAAATAGTATTGCCATTTTGGAAAATAATTTGAAATTATTTTCCAAAAATTAACATTCATGTATCTTAGACCTATAAGTTCCTCTTCCTATATATAAATTTCAGTGACACAGCTTGCTTATGTGCACTGATAGACATGTCTAAAACATTTATAAGGGCATTGTTCATAATTTTATGAAGAATAGAGAAAAGCTTTATAAAATGCAAATGACTACCAGTAGAAAAATGGATTAAAATCATTCACAAATGTGATATTATACAGTAGTGAAAATAAATAAGCTGCAGCTATTCATAAATGAATATATAACACAAATAAATCATAGCTACTGTTTGAGGTCAATAAAATCTAAGAAATTGTATGCAGCATAATAATGTTTTCTTTTTTATGGTGCTGGGGATCAAAGCTAGGACTTTCTGCATGTTAGGAATGTATTCTACTACTGACCCAATATATGTATTCCTCAGCCCCAATATAATAGTGTTTTTTTTTAATACAAAAACCACCCAGTATGCAAAGCACTGCATACACTTATGCTGTATGTAATGACACTATTTAAAGCAAGGTGTCTTAACTGGGCTGCTAAATCAAATAGTATGGTTTGAGTGACTCATAAAAAACAGAAATTCATATCTAGTGGCTCTGAAGATGGCGAGTCTAAGATCAGGAGGCCAGTGTAATTAGCTTCGAGGAGAGGCCCTCTTCAGGTCAGACTGCTGCCTCTTGCTGTGTCCTCAGAGCAAGAAAGGATCTAGCCTAGATCTCAGGACTTTCATAAGAACACAGATTCCATTCCTGAGGGCTCCATCCTAATCATCTCATCTCATCCTAATTATTTCTCCAATACCCGGCCTTCTAATATTATTCCAGGGGGTAGTGTTTCAACATATGAATCTTGGGAGATGCAAACATTCTGCCCAGAACACAAAAACATAGAAATCCAAAGGTGGTTGATCTAACTTGGGTGAGTGGAAGAACAAGATGGGCAGGAACACAGATTCAAGCCATGTAATTGAGTGCTGGTTTCATGGATTTTTTTTATTGAGAAATATTAATAAATAACCAAATAAAATGAAAGAGGTGAAGGACACACTGAATTTGATTATAAACACGATATATGAACAGGCATTGAGTGGGTATTTGTGTTTGAAGGTTTTATAATTTAATGTTATTGATCAATACAAACAATCACAGAATGTGTGGAGCAGAACTGAGTATTTGACTCTTCTAAATCTAGACTTCATAAGGATTTTGTTTGGGATGAGAGGCTGCACAGTAGTATTCTCTTTCAGTAGTGACATTTTAAAGTGATTTATTCAGCTACTATAGAAGAATAATTTACGTACTATAAGTTTGTATTTTCTTTCTTTTTTTGGTTCTGAGTATTGAACCTAGAATCATTCTACCTCCAAGTTATTCTCCCAGCCCTTTTTAGCTTTTGTCTGGAAACCAGGTCTACCTAGGTTTCTGAGAGTCTTTTAAGTTGCTGAGGCTGGTCTAGAACCTGTGATCTTCTTGTCTCAGCCTCCCAAGTACTGCTCCCTGGCAATCTGTATCTTTTAATGATGGTTTTGTTTCTTATAACTCCATGCCAACTCCAGCATTATTTTTATATACATAAGAAAATAGTAGTAAAAATATCAACTGTTATAATATATATGTACATTTATATACACATTATTTTTATATAAATAAAAATGTTAGAAATATACATGTATATTTCATAATGTTATAAGTACATATTTAATATAAATATATATACATGAATATATTACATATGTAATATATACATATGTAATATATATGTATATTTCCACAATGTTAACAGAATTACTGCATTCTGTATGAGGGTGACATTATAATTATTATTAATATTAACAATCAGGATCCAGAGCTATCTGAACTAAAAGAAATAGAAAAATGAATCAGTCATTTACTTTATGTAATTTATATCACCTTTATTTGGATATTTTAAACTTCTGAGCTCTAAGCTTAGAGTCATATTTCAAAAAGCAGTTGTAACCTTTATAAACATAATTCAGATCTTTCAGTCTATGGGAAAGTCCAAAGCAGTCAAAACTTATGATTGTATAATTGATATGGATTTTAACTGAGGGTTAAAAAGGATCAGGGTTTGGTGTGTGTGTGTGTGTGTGTGTGTGTGTGTGTGTGTGTACATGTGTTAGGATTTTTTGGGAGGGATCAAAGATATAGGTCAGAATAGGAATATTGCATCCTTTGTTCATATAACTGGGCCGATAGAATCATAACAGCACTTTTCCATCCTTTCAATCCATCATTAAAGTTGAAAAGTTTTTAAAGATGTCTGTTATGTTTATTTTATTTTATTTTATTTTATTTTTTGTATCACTTTCGTCTAAAAACATACTGGAGCTACAAGACAGGGGTTGTTGCTCACCATCATATGGCAGTGCCAGCCCCAGATCCAGGCTGTAAATATTTGCTGAATGAATGGCTAGGCTCCCATTAGGCAACAGGGCTGCTTTAGCAATAAGTCTCCTTAAATGGCATTATTTACTTGCTGTAAATGTGTTTTCCACGTTGGCTTAGATCGAATTTACATAGGCCTGTTGCCATTCTGCTTGTCACAGATCACCTTCCGAACATTCCCATTGCTTTGCTGACCTCCTTCTCACATCAAGACACACACTCAAAAGCAAGACGAGTCACATCCATTTTCACTTAATGGCACTGCTCTGCCTTACCCCTACCTCTAAATTGCAATTCTTTGATTTTTCAATACAGAGCTTAACATGCCCCAGCCTGGTCTGTGATTCCATAAACTCTTTAGCTGCAGGTTATAAACAGGGTTGCAACTCAAGTGGAGTCTTGTCTGTCTGTTTACTTGACTGCTTTTGAGACTGTTCTATCCCAAATAGCCAAGGGAGAGATGGAAAGTTAATTTGTTTCGGGCTTCAGTGCCTGAAGGCGAGGCTGACTTTCTGGTTTCCCATGGGCTGACTACTAAATGTTTTCAGGTGGGTAGAAAAGACTTCTGTGTAGGCCTTATGGGTTTTCCCAACAAGTACAGATCCCACTCAAATGATGGCTTACCTGTCAAATACCAAATGAGACCCACCTACCCAGGGAGTTGTGCAATTCTTTGCTTGTTCAATACTTTAATCCTCACTCAGTTACACAGAGGCCCCAACACACATAACAGAAAGTACAGCAAACATTCTGCATGCCAAACGTGATGGGACTCCTGCCCGCCCTCACCTCACCAATCCCTACCGGAATAACAAGTTTTCGAGTTCTTTCTGTTGCCCTGGCAGCTGTAACTCTTATGATAGAAGGCCAACATCAAGGAAGACTGAATTGCTATGCAAGACTAAAGCCAGTTGTTTGGAAGAATGACTCTGAGGCAAGAATTACATTTGAAATTTTAATGCGTTAAGTGGCATAATGTGAAAGAATTACTGTTTTATTAACTATGTCTAAGAAAGGATGGGAAACTGAATGTATCTCAAACAACTCAATTTAACTCACTTCGGTAATTATTTGTGAGCATCAAACTTAATACCTTGAACCGGGCTATATATTAGAAGTTGAAGAAAAAGAAAACATTCTTAAGAAGTCCACAGTTTGAGGACTGCCTGATTTACATAGGCCAATGTTAAATCTGTGGTTAAGGCAGAGACCAGCATGCAATGTGCATTATATAAATCTTGTGCTGTTGAATTATTATTGTGTTGCTTTATGTCCAGTCTTTTTGAAATGCCTGAATGTGCTTGAAGAGTGATCTTGAATAGTGATTCTGCCAGTAGGAAGCAGGAAAGGACATTTGGACAGAGGACTGGCACACACGAAGAAGCTATGGCAGGAAAAACATAGCCAGATCAGTGGTAAGAAGTGTTTAGACCTTTCTTGGCAGGTCAGGACGTATTTGGCCAGAGAACTATCCACAGCATCCTGGTCCAGACCTAGTTGTCCAGGTCCAGACCAGAATAGGATAGCTCCGGGCAGACCAGCCAGAGGAAGAATAAAAAACACATTAAAAAAAAATAACAGTGCAGCCAAAGTCAGCAGAAAGTGATGCCAGTGGTCAAGTTGGAAGAACCACCTGAAGCCTTAGGTGCAACAAGAAATATTGTAGCAGTAGATAGTCAATAGGGGGTTCAAAGCAGGTCCAAAGGTAACTCTAGAAGTAGGTCAGGTGTCTACTTCAGTTGGATTATGCTTATTGGCTCCACCTTTTTATTTTGTGGTGGTGGGGATGGAACCCCCAGTCATTCTACCGCTGAGTCACATCCCCAGTCCTATTTGCTCATTTTTATTTGGGAACAAGGTCTCTTAAGTTGCTGAGGCTGGTCTCAAACCTGTGATCCTCCTCCCTCAGCTTCCCAAGTACTAGGATTACAGGAGTGTGCTACCACACCCAGCTTATTGCCTCCATTGAAAGCTGACGAAAGGCAAGAAGTAATAAGATCAGCTAAGAAGAAATGGTGAAATCCAATTTGTAGTTGGTCAAGGCTTGAAATGAAGCAGGGTTCCTGAGGTCAAGTTTAAAACAAGTCTAGGAGTCAAAAGGCATCACACTGGAGGAATGATGAGTGCGTGGCAGAGAAGACAGACATGGAGAACATTCCACTGGTGCTCAGGCACAACGCTTTGCAAAGTGTGCAATACACCTGGAATCTGCGGCTGGTAAACACTCAAGCTATAGTGAGAGCATCGAGTCTGGGAACTGAGGGTAGGGAAGCAGCATTATCCTTTCTCAGTGTTATTCTTACTTACTAGCCCGTTTGTGGACTTGTCTCCCATCACTTCAACCACAGCTTCTGCTCAGTCAGAGGTCAACACAAATCTCAGTTTCCATCAGTGTCAGTGAAGCCGGAAGCTGTGACTTACCACATCACTTTCCAACCTCCATGCTAGTGGCCATGAAGCCCAGGACACGGGATAAAATGACCTTGATCATAAATAAAGGTGGGATATGATTAGTTCCCCAAAAAACTAACATAAAAAAATCCAGAGAATAGAGGAACTTGATGAAGTTCAGGAATTCAAAGAAGCAAGCCCAAAAGACAGGCTTTTAACCAGGCATCACAATAATTTTTCTTTCAATAAGGAGAAATAACAATGTCAGCCAGTTACATATTATTTTACTATATAAAATTATTTATACATACCATTTTGATAGTATCTAGTAGATAAATAAAGGTGAATCTGTATTCAATTTGGTTTATTTTATTAGACTTGGAGAGATATTGTCTAATATTAATTAAAAAAAAATAAAAAGGAAATTGGAAAATAGAAGACCCTTGATAGCAAGCATATACTTTTTGTGTTGCCATTGGGAGATTATATATTGTATACATTATGTATAACATTAAACAAGATATTATATATTCATATATACATTATACACAATGTATATATAAAACTTTATATTATATATATTATATACATTATATTATTTAGAGTTGAAATACTTTAGGAATTCAAAATATTTTACATAATTATTAAAACATAATAAATGAACTAAGGGAGACTTAAACAGATTCAACATTTTTGTCTTGACCTTTTGCACTGTCTCTCCCCTCCCTGTCTGGATACAAATTCATATTTCAGGAAAAACATAAAGACAATCATATACAAAAATTGTACAAAACATCAGTTTAACTTATAAGGTTCAACTTTTTCTAAATAGTATCTCTGCTTCCATTCCCCAGCAGAGAGAATAATGGTGTTATGATGACGTTCTCTATATTTTTACAACAGAAACCTGAGTTCCGGAGTCTAGCACAACAGGACATCGCGATCGAGGCATGATGCCAACTGTGTTCATATGTGAAAGTTCATTAACCTCTCTGTAACTCTGGTTCTTCCTATGTAAAGAAAGAATAATAACATGATTTCCCTGCCTCATATGATTTTTGTGAATATGAGGTGAACTAGTACAAGTAAAATATTTGCCTAGTTTGAAAAATATGGTGAACTTTGATAAAAAAAAACTTTTGGTTAATTTAATGGTATTAGTATCTATAGTGGTAAGAATAATAATAGTAATAGTAGTCATTGTTCATAAAAGATAATATTCCCAAACTCTGGTAAAACATAAACTTCATAAAGATACGAAAATGAATACATGGTAATGACTTTGTGTTATCAATTAATGAGGTAACAAGACAGATGCTGAGTGGTTTGAAAGAGAATTCCAAGAATGGACACATGTAAAGATTCAGAATATTAAAATTAATATGAAATGAACACAAAGCTGGCATCTTACCAAGATAAAGAGGGAAACACCTGGACAGAAAACCCACTGGACAGAACCTAATGTCCATAGACAAGATTTTGTCTGCCTTGCTATCAGTGCTATCAGTTATCTACAGCTCACACAGCTGTAAATTAGCTTCCACAGGCTCAAAATATAAACATGAAAATTATGCTGGAGGCAGGTTATATTTTTTCACTGAAGCACAATGTCCTTCTACATATTAGTGATATAGTAAGTCTGGGTCATGAGTAATATGTGTGACATAAGTCTCCTGAAAAGGGGTTAACTGTTCAAAACACTAAAAAAAGAACGCAGTGGACCTGGGATGAGGCAAAATATCACCCTAGGCCCAAAGTGATGGAGACAGGTGGAGCAACTGGGAGAAGAAACTTACAAAGGTGTGAGTCAAAATAAAAGTTTCTTCCTTTAAATGAATTTTCTCAGGTATTTTGTCACAGCAACAGAAAGCTGACTAACAGGGCCTGACTTTTGTTTTCCTCTTCCATACTCTCCAAATTATTCTCTCACGCTCACATTTGTGGACAGAAAGGGATAAATATGGGTCTGAATTTTAATGCAGTATCTCCTGTGGAAAACGTACCAGTGGATAATTGAGATTTGGCTACAAATGAGCAGTGTGATTTGAGTTACTGACTTAACCAATCCCGGCAAATGACAAGTCATTAGGGCCTTTGAAATGTCACCCATTTTACTGTGCCTATTTGATGAAATGCTAATGTAATTTTGCTAAACATGCAGTACTTATCATTACACATGATGGATGGGAGATAGGAGTCTTCAATGGTAGTAAACTGTCATAGGAATAGTGATTAAGCACTACAATTATGGGAGCACCTACCTTTTATATTAGACAGTCATTTCTTCTTCCCAGCTGGTGTCAGTTGAAGTGGTAAGAGACTGCCAGTGTAAGGCACAGGGTGTGTGTGGGCAGCATGGCTTAAGAACACTGAACTCCATCTCTGCTCACATGGCCCCATTTTGGGTGAGGGCAACGACTACCCCGTGGCACCATGGGGGCAGCAGGTATCTTTTGTTTGTGATTCTCTCCATTCTGTGTGTTAGATTACCTGCGACACTTGTGTAAATGTTAGATAGTAAGTGGTTTCCATTTGTAAAACAATTGTTCATACTAATTTTTTGTGTGTGTGGTACTGGGGATGGAACCCAGGGTCATTCTACCTCCGAGCTACCCCCACAGCCCTATTTTTTATTCTTTGTTTTGAAACAAAGAATAAAAAATTTTTAAACAACTCAGGGTTTCACTGAGTTGCAAAGAGCCTCACTAAGTAGTTGAGGCTATCCGTGAATCACAGTCATCTGGTCTCAGCCACCTGAATGCCAGGATTATAAGAGTGTGCCACCACACCTGGCTCATAATAAACTTTTTAATAGAACCTTTTCTAGAAGCTGGGCATGGTGGCATGCACCTGTTATCCTAGTACTTAGGCGGCCAAGATAAAAGGATCAGAGACTTGAGGACAGCCTTAGCAATGTAGTGAGACTTTTATCAACCTAGAAAGACCCTGATTCAAAACAAATAATAAAAATTAAAATTAAATAATAATAATAGGAGGAAGAAGGAGAAGAAGAGGAGGAGGAGGAAGAGGAGGAAGAAAAGAAAGAGGAAGAAAGGGAAGAAGAAGAATAGGGCTGGGGGTGTAGCTTGGAGGTAAAATGTCCCTGGTTCAATCTCCAGTACCACATACTAATTAACTAAAAAAATATATTTGATTATTATAAAATTAAAAAAAACCACTTCCTAAAATATATATACAAGAAACTGGATAAAAACAATTTGGTGGTTAATAGTATATTATAATGCATCCATTACTCAGGTGAGGACCCAGAATTTTGATAGCTATCCAAGAAATTCTCCTGGTACTCTGGAGGGTTACGGTTTCAATCATAGCACTCTTCTTTCTTCTAAGAGTTTTTCCTCATTTTCATTCCTTTTGAAAACATGGGTCATTTCATTCATAGTATGTCCAGTAGTCTGAATTTTCTGGATATTTTTTGTTGGATAGCTTGATTAGATTCAAGTTCTTATTTATTTATTTTTGGAGGTAGGGGTGCGGGCATAGCTGATGATTGATGATGCGCTCCTACAACATGGGTATGAAGTGCCTGTTAATCTATATTTGTGTTTTGGACTGCCACTGAAGCCTCATGCTGAGATTCATGAATCTATTGGAGTCTTTTCAAATTCACTTCATACACGAGAGAACATTTAAAATGCATGTAAAGCCTTGCGTGGTGGCACACGCTTGTAATCCCAGCATTTGGGAGGCTGAGGGCGGAGGATCGCGGTTTGCAGACAGCCTCAGCTACTTAGTGAGGCCCTTTTCAACTCAGTGAGACTCTGTTTCAAAATAAAGAATAAAAAATAGGGCCAGGGGTGTATCTCGGAGGTAGAACGCCCCTGGGTTTCATCCCCAGACCCCCACCCCCATAAAATGCATGTAGAAATCACTAATGCAGCTGGGCGTGGTGGCACGCTTGTAATCCCTGCGCTTGGGAGGTGGAGACAGGAGGATCGCGCAGATTCGAAGCCAGCCATGCTGACGTAAGAGACCCTGTTTCAAAAATATAAAATAGGTCAGGGAGTTTAGTCTGGAGGTAGAAGGGCTTCCAGGAACCCCAGTACCACCAAAAAAATAAAATAAGAAAAAAGAAAAAAAAAAAAGAAATCACTAATGCGTTGAAGCTCTCCATGCTTCTTATATTATTAAGTTGGTATTATTGAGGTTTGGGTATATTTATGTTATTTCTTGAACTTTCACTAATATAGCTTAACTTTGCTACTTTTACTCTACAATTCTATGGAGATTCTGTGTTATTTACATGATACGGGGAAAACTCAATTTAAAACTATTCAAAATTGCTGTCCAAACTGACCGTGTTTAGAGATGGCCATGACTATTCACAAAAATCTCAACAAAATCTTTTATGAAGTGTCAAATTAGGACCACTAATCTTAAAAATGTTCTGGGGTAAAAGATCAAGCTGTTTATTGTAATAGCTGATATCTAGATTATATTCACTTTATTATATTATATTATATTTTGCTGAGCTCTTACTTTGTATAAGAAAGAGTCCAAAGTTAACTGCACTAGTGTTATTCTTGACTAGAGAATCTTCTCAATTGAGGACATAATGTACCATATAATATAAATCTCAAGAAAAAATATTAATTTTTTCAATAGTGTTTTCATTTATTTGAGTCTAATTCTATGCCAGTATTTAATGCTATATTTATTGCAAAAATAAATTATTACTAGCCTCCCATACTTAAATTTGAACACACATATTGTGTGGAAATGAGGCTCCTTCTAACTCTAAAACAACACAACTCCAGGATAGAGTTTATCAGCATTAGTTCTGTTGATAACTTGGGATGGATAGTTCTGTGCTGAGAAATATCCTACACATTTTGAGATATTTATCACTGTCTCTTGCCCCAACCCATGGATGCCAGCAGTATCCTCCTTGCAAGTTGTGTCAATCAAGTATGTTGCCAAACATCATCAAATATCTCGTGAAGGCAGGAATTTCTCTGGGATGACAATCTTTGCCCTCATAAATTTTTAAGGCATAGATACACTTGGGAAAAAGAAAAATGTGCCCATAGGTTGTACATAAAAGACTTAACCTTGCTAAATTTCATAAGTTTTTTGAAATAAAGACACTCTATAACATGGCAGAAGAAAATGGGTACAGCTTTGAGTATCTCTATGAATCTTTATATAATATTTAATGTCTGAATTTTTACAATTTTTAATATTTTATAACTTTTATGCTTATATTACTTATACATATTTTTATGTACTTTACAAAAAGAACTCAATGTCAAAATTATCTTCAATCCTGTTCTACAAATCTCTTATTTGTGTAAGATTTTTACCTCTCTACCTAGGTATCAATCTATTTAACTATAGGTTTATGTTACATAGCTACATTTGCCTAGAGTATGAAATATATCTTGTGAGGTTTAGATCATGTGTATTGCCCATAATCACACTTCTTTAGTCTGTTTTCCAAATTCTTCATCTTCTTTTTTAAAAAATTTTTTAAATTGGTGAATTGTATTTGTGCATCTTATTGGAGTTCAAGATAGTAGAGGCATACGTGCACACATCACCCAATTAGCCTTACCCAGTAGCCACCCCATTCCTTCCCCCCTCCTTCCTTCTCATGTTTGGCTTAGTGACTAACTTTGATATGTTTGTTAATGTATATTATGTACATTAGGGAATCTTCTTCTTCTCCTTCCCATCACCCTCATTTAGATCATCTTATATACTCATCTGTAGTTTCTCCTTTATCTAGAGTCCTCCTGTGACCCATTTTCTCCCTAGCTTCCACATATAAGGGAGAGTATCCAATTTCTTACTTTTTGTGACTAATTTCACTTAGCATAATGTTCTCCATTTCCATCCATTTTACTGTAAATGACATAATTGTGTTCTTTATGGCTGAGTAAAATTTCTTTGTGTACATGTCCCATAATTTTGAAATCCATTCATCTGTTGATGGACATCTTGGCTAGTTCCATAATTTGGCAATGGTGAGTTGTGAAGCTATGAACATAGAAACACAGGTATTAGTTAGGTAGCTATCAAGGGCTTCAACAGAGAGCTGACAGAATGGGAGAAAACTTTTTCCTCCCACTCCTTCAATAGACTACTATTTAGAATATACAGAGAACTCAAGGAACTCAGCACTAAGAAAACAAATAACCCAATTAAAAAATGGGCAAGTGAACTAAATAGACACTTCAGAAAGGAAGAAATTCAAATGGCCAATAAATGTATAAAGAAATGCTCAACATCATTAGCAATCAGAGATGCTAATTAAAACTACCCTGAGATTTCACCTAACTCCAACTAGAATGGCAATTATTCAAAACACAAACAACAGTGGCACATGCTTGTAATCCCCGCTCTTGGGAGGTGGAGACGGGAGGATTGTGCAGGTTCGAAGCCAGCTGTGCTGGCTTAAGAGACCCTGTTTCCAAATAAAAATATAAAAAATAGGTGTCTGGGAGTGTAGCCTGTAGGCAGAAGAGCTTCCCGGAACCTCAGCACCACCACCAAAAAAAAAAAAAAAAAAAAAAAAACCACAAAAAACACAAAAAACAGCAAATGCTGGTGAGGATGTGGAGAAGTGGGAACTCTAATACATTGTTGGTGAGATTTCAAATTAGTGCAACCACTTTGGAAAACAGTATGGAGGATCCTCAGAAGAATGGTGACAAACCTACCATATGATCCAGCCATATGATCCAGCAATACCACTTCTGGGTATCTACCCAAAAGAATGGTAACCAAACTATCAAACTAATTAATGTGTATTTATGTTCATAGCTTCATCTTTTTCTTGAAACACTTATTTTAATTTTGTTTTTAAAATGTAAATTAAATTTATTTTTAAATTTATAACAAAAACATAAAACTGACAACTTAGTGAGACCCTGTTTCAAAATAAAGAATAAAAAATAGGGCTGGGGGTGTAGCCTGGAGGTAGAATGCTCCTGGGTTCCATCCCCAGTACTACAAAAAATAAAAATAAAAATAAAAATAAAAACTGAGCTGGGTGATCTTGTCTGAGCTGTGTGTTCCTGTTGTCCCAGCTACTCAGAAGGCTGAGAAAGGAGAATTACTTGAGTCCAAGAGTTCTAGACCAGCCTGGCCAACATTGAAATACCCTGTCACAAGCAAACATAAAAACTGTATATATTAATGGGGTGCCATGTGATGTTTTGATAGAAGATATTTTGTGCAATGTTTACAAGTTAAATCTATATATCTCCTCATTTATAATTTTTCATGATGAAAACATAAAATTCTCATAGGTTTTTTGAACCATATATAACACTGTCATTGTTTCTATTCTGGAGCAACCCTCAGCTGTCATCTCATTTTCACTCATAGTTTAAATATATTTCTCAAAGTTAAGACTTAGAAGTAACTATATACAATACAACTTATCTCATTAAAAGTGAATTATAATTTCTTAAGATGATAAAATATCCAATTGTTGTTGAAGAAAAATGACAATCTAAGTTTAGGTGGTGAAGGATAGATAATGTGTTAGGATAACATTAGAAGGATAATGATAATCAGTCAAAATTCTTTGGATACACTAATACCCAAACCGAATAAAGACAGTTCAAGGAAGGAAAACTACAGGCCTATATCTCTGATGAACTTAGATGTAAAACTATTAAACAAAATACTAGCAACATGCATTCAAAACCACATCAAGAAAATCATTCACCATGACCAGGTAGGGTTCATCCCAGGGATGCAAGGCTGGTTCAATATATAAAAATCAATCCATGTAATTCATCATATAAACAGAATCAAAGACAAAAACCACATGATCATCTCAATAGATGCTAAAAAAGCATTTGATAAAATTCAACATCCATTTATGATAAAAACACTGCAGAGAACTGGAATAGAAGGAACATATCTCAACATTATTAAGGCAATCTACAGTAAGCCCACTGCCAACATCATATTAAATGGGGAAAAACTTCAAGAATTCCCCCTAAAAACTGGAACGAGATAAGGATGTCCACTATCACCACTTCTCTTCAATATAGTACTAGAGACTCTAGCCAGAGCAATAAGGCAAGAAAAGGAAATCAAAGGAGTACAAATAGGAAAAGAAGAACTTAAGCTTTCACTATTTGCAGATGACATGATACTATATTTAGAAAACCCAACAAACTCAACCAAAAGGCATATAGAACTGATCAACAAATTCAGCAAGGTATCTGGATACAAAATCAATCTTAAAAAATCAGAAGCTTTCCTGTACACCAACCATAAATCCACTGAAAAAGAAATTCAGAAAACACTTCCACTCAGGATCCCCACAAAAAAATAAAATACCTAGGAATAAACTTGACCAAGGAGGTAAAAGATCTCTACAAAGAAAATTATAAAACACTGAAAAAAAGAAATCGAAGAAGATCTTAGAAGATGGAAAGATCTTCCATGTTCATGGATTGGCAGAATAAATATCATTAAAATGGCCATCCTCCCAAAAGTGATCTACAGATTTAATGCAATGCCTATTAAACTACCAAGATCATTCCTCACAGACATAGAAAAATCAGTCCTTAAATTTATCTGGAATAACAAAAAGCCCAGAATAGCCAAGGTAGTTCTCAGCAACAAAAACCACGCAGGAGGAATCACAATACCTGACTTTAAACTATACTACAAAGCCATTGTAATAAAAACAGCATGGTACTGGCAAAAGAACAGATATATAGACCAATGGAGCAGAATAGGAGACCCAGAAACAAGTCCACACACTTTCAGCCAATTGGTTTTTGACAAAGGGGCCAAAAACATACACTGGAAAAAAGATAGCCTCTACAACAAATGGTGTTGGCAAAACTGGTTAACCATATGCAGAAAATTGGATGTTAATCCCACTTTTTCACCCTGTACAAAAGTCAACTCACGATGGATCAAAGACTTGTAAATTAAACCAGAGACTTTGAAGCCCCTTGAAGAGGGCATAGGTCCAACACTACAACACATAGGCACAGACAAACATTTCCTCAACAAGACCCCAAAGGCACAACAAAGTAAAAGGAGAATCAATACATGGGATTGCATGAAACTGAAGAGCTTCTGTTCAGCAAAGGAAACTATCAAGAACCTCAGTCGAGAGCCAACAGAATGGGAGAAGATTTTTGCCACCTACCCCTCCGATAGAGGACTAATATCTAGAATATACAGAGAACTCAAGAAACTCAACACTAAGAAAACAAAGCATCCAATAACAAAATGGGCAAATGAACTAAATAGACACTTCACAAAAGAAGAAATTCAAATGGCCAATAAATGCATGAAAAATGTTCAACATCACTGGCAATCAGAGAGATGCAAATCAAAACTACCCTGAGATTTCACCTAACTCCAACTAGAATGGCCATTATTCAAAACACAAACAACAACAGATGCTGGCGAGGATGTGGAGAAGTGGGAACTCTAAGACATTGTTGGTGGGATTGCAAATAAGTGCAACCACTTTGGAAAACAGTATGGAGAATCCTCAGAAGAATGGGAACAAACCTACCATTTGATCCAGCAATACCACTGTTGGGTATCTACCCAAAAGAAAAGAAACCAAACTACCAAACTAATGCATGTGTATCATGTTCATAGCTGCACAATTCACCATAGTCAAACTATGGAACCAGCCAAGGTGTCCATCAACAGATGAATGGATTACAAAACTTTGGGATATGTACACAATGGAATTTTACTCAGCCATCAAAAAAAACTCAGTTATGTCATTTTCAGGGAAATGGATGGAACTGGAGGACATTATGAGATTAGTCAGGCACAAAAAATAAGAAATCAGATGCTTTCCCTAATATGTGAGAGGCAGAATAGAGGAGCAAACAAGGCAACCTAAAGGAGGAGAAAGGAGGGGGGAAGAGGAAAATCTCTAAAGCACACAATGTACTTAAACATATCGAAGTCAATCACTAAGCCAAGCAAGGGAGGGAGGGACGGGGAGGGAATGGGGTGGGATTTGGGTAGGGGTTAAATCAGCAATGAGTACATGTTTGTACCCACAAGTTTTTTACCCCAATAAGTTGTATGAATATAATGCACCAATAAAAAAAAATTAAAAAAAAAGAATAAAAAAAAATTCTTTGGATACAATGTATTTTAACAACAGAATAATTTTAAGCAGCTATAGACCTGTCATTGAAACAAAGGTTCTAGTTTCTGGAAGGTGATATATTTTTTCACACAAATCCACACAATTATTTTCTGGACAAAACCAGGGGGATATCTGCAGTAAGGAGTTTGTTCTGGGTAGCCCCCTGGTGGCCAGCTGGACTTTCCCAGCTTTCCTGGACTGTGTGTAGATGAGTGTGTTGGGGAGGGGTGGCAAAAAAAAAGAGAGAAGAGGAGGAAAGAGATTTTGAGAGGGTGTGGGGAGTGAATGCTAATTCATTTTTCCCCATAAGTAAAAATACTCTAAAGTTGTTAGATTAGATTAGTTATGGTCTCAGCTATAGTGAAACTCAAGATTTTGGTTAAATGCAGCCTGGTACAGAAAGTTTAAGAACGTAGCCTGAGTCCTCAATGAGTTAATTCTCTAGGTCAGTTTTGGCTTTAATTGCATTTTTTTTTGTGTGTGTGTGTGTGTGTGTGTGGTACTGGGGGTTGAACCCAGGGGCTTTTCTATCTCCGGGCTATACTCCCAGACCTATTTTATACTTTATTTGGAAACAAGGTCTCACTAAGTTGCTGAGAGCCTCACTTAGTAGCTGAGGCTGGCTTTGAACCTGCTTTGATCCTCCTGTTTCAGCTCCCCCCCCCCAAGAGCTGGAATTACAAGCATGTCACCACAACCAGCTTTTATTTGCATTCTTTAGAGAATAAGAATGCAAAAAAAAAAAAAAGGCCATTAGTCCCCTTTAAATCTTTCTGTTTTAGTTCTCTAAAAGTGAAATTCTCCCATCAGTTGTTCCCTCAGAAGGCAAATGTTACACAGCTTTTCTAGTTGAGGTATTCTGAATCTGAAACACATCAAGAGCAATGCACACTTAACTTTTTGATAAAATGCTTTCAGTACATTATTTTTCAAAATTTAAATTTATAATTACTCATTCAAAAAAATACTTGCAGAGAACCTACACTACATACTCTACCCTACTAACAAAGTAAAGGACGAGAAGAGGAGATAAGAATAGAAAAAAAATGTAATCTATCTTTAAAGTAAGTGTCTTTAATTTGTGCATGACATGATTACAACAATTGACCCACTTGGTTAAAAAAAAAAAGAAGTCAAAATAAATAAAAGCCAACAAAATAAACCATAAAGTAGTTGTTAGAATTCTAGCCTCAGTTTAAGTCATACGACCGTAAAGATAACCTGCATAAAATTAGTCTCTCTCTCTCTCTCTCTCTCTCTCTCTCTCTCTCTCTCTCTCTCTCTCTCTTTCTCTCCTCTCTCTCTCTCTCTCTCTCTCTCTCTCTCTCTCTCTCTCTCACACACACACACACACACACACACACACACACACTCTTATTTGCAATCTGTGTGCTTCACCTGTGGTGAGTATAAACTAACAATATCATAGTGACTGAGCTAGGTGCTTTAGATGCACCATCTCATTTATCCATTATAACAATGCCATGAAAGAAGCACTATTATTATTATCTTCATTTTACATCTAAGAAAATGAAGACACTTAGAAGAATGAAATTAAAATATCACCCTTGAGTTTGGGCTCTAAGACACTCACCTGAAGGGTTTTGTAGATTTTGGATTCTGTTCAAGTGCTGATCTCTTTGTGGATGACTTTGAGTATATAACTTCTCTGATCCTCTGATTTTTTATATGAAGATCCTCATTTAATAAAACTTGTATGTGATTAACCAATGGTGCTTGGTTAGTAAACACTGACTCCTTTTCTTACTATATACCTGCCATAGACTATTACTATCATTGTAACATATCTCAGATTTTGTCTTACAGTAGGGTTTGAGTATACATGACTTGTTTCCTTTTATATGGTATAAAAAATGGGAAAAATCAACCTCCCAGGAGATAGGTCCAGTGTACTTTTTACAGCAAATATTCAGTGTATACTTGTAGAAAATTAAAGTTTTTTTATGGTAAAGAGTAAACTTTGCTCTAAAAGACAAAGTAAATAATAACTAATATAAATATTTCTTCAAATATGACATAAACTGACCAACAGGTATCTGCAAAAATGCTCAGAATCACTAAGCAAAAAAAAATATAAATCAGGACCACAATGAGATATCACTTTCACCTTGTACCTGTTAAGACAACCACCACCAAATATAAAGAGGGTCTTCCTAAATGAAATCTGAGGATATGAGAAATTACATTATGTACTCAAGGTCAGTAGCAAATAGATTAGCATTTGTGTTCGATTCAAAATCTATATTTTCTCTCATGATATTTTTCATTCTCTATTTTGGGAACTGAGGAAGCTTCAGAGAAATTTCACCTTAGAACTTGTTATGTTCTCCTTACATCATGTAGGCAAGGCAGGTATGCTGGAGGCAGGGCTTGGTTGCTAAAGTGGGGTTCCGGGGTGTGTGGCCTTGGGGATTATAGATGGTCCTTCTCCAGCCCTTGCTCTCTCCTTTGCTTTGGGCCTCCATGATGTGATACTAGAGGGCTCTCTCCCTCTTCCCCCTCCCTCAGTCTCCCCCTTCCCCCTCTCTCTTTCTCTCATTCCTCCCACTGGTCCTGAGCTCTGCAAATGAAACCTGAACTAGTATGGATTGAGCTCTTGAACTATCCAGAATTGTGAGTAAATATCTTTCTTCCTCTTACTTGTAGTGGTCAGGTATTTTGGATCATGGCAATGAGATTGCTAACTGAAACGGTTGAATCTTAAAGGATGGATCAGTGTTAGTGAGGAAACAATCTCTCATGGAGTTTTTCTGCTGTCTCTATGATCTGCTTTAGAAGTAAATGGATAAGCTTCATGATAACCTAGGACCTGAAGGGAGGGGAAAGGAATGAGCGAGTCTCTGAAGTATGATTTAAAAGCTCCATTCACTCCAGGGCCACTATTTAGCTCCCCATCAAAGAGAGAGAGAGAGAGAGAGAGAGAGAGAGAGAGAGAGAGAGAGAGAGAGAGAGAGAGAGAGAGAGAGGTTTCTAATTAGCCAGTAGGCATAACACTTCTATGACTGTCCTGACCTGGTCCCATTTTCCAGGGACCTCAGACCCTTCTTTCATCTAGAGTGGTTGCCATAGAGCAAGCCTCTTAGAGCTGTGTGTGTGTGTGTGTGTGTGTGTGTGTGTGTGTGTGTGAGAGAGAGAGAGAGAGAGAGAGAGAGAGAGAGAGAGAGAGAGAGAGAGAAAGGGAGAATGAAAACTACTTTTCCTGATTTGTCTTCTGAGCTTTTAGCTATTCCTAATTCTCAAATTAAAATGAAAAGGCTTTGACTCTGAGGGCCATTCTGTATAGTTACTAGGTAAATCAAGATTATGAAGTTTGGTCCAGAGGCAAAATCTGCAGCATCATTCAGGTGCCAATAAGTAAGGATATGTTGTAATTGGGATTTGGAGGTTCTGAAGATAATCTGTCCTTTTCTAAGGATGCTGGAGATAATCTGTCCTTTTCTAAGGATGCTGGCCATGAGTGGTGGATGGACTATCAGTATTTATTTTCATCTGGAGCTGTTAGCATGGGTGTGTTTTTCATTATATTCAGCTATGTAAACTCAGCAATTTTATAATATCTCCATTCATTCAATTTTAGCCAATAGACATTTAGATATTACAAAACATTACAGGGCTAGAATTATTAGATTCTAATACATCTCACACATTGAGAAGGATGGGGAGTTTGGAACTGTGTATCTGGCAACTTTTCCCAGATACCCCAATCCTCTAGAGTGGCTTCAGTATGGACCATACACTGAGGATGTTTCATCTCCTTATCTGAAATGTAGAAGAGAAACACAGCTCAATAGTGCCCCTGTGAAATGCCCAATTGTTGGTCTCACTTAAAGAAAAAAACTTCATGTGAGGTAAATTTAGCAGAGATAATTTGAGCAAAGAATGATTCAGGATTTGAGCAACACTGAGTGCCAAGACAAGTTTAGGGGTTCACCAGGTAACATGAGCAGAGAGCTTTTATGGTCCAACATGGAAACAAAGTAGAGAAATCATCTGATTGGCTACATCTAGGTGTTTAATTTTATTTAAACAAATGGTGAGACATTTGCCTCTTTTGGAGCATGGTGTGTTGAGTTTGCTGCCTGTTATTGGCTGAAATTCTGCTGTATATTACAAATGTGTACTTCTAACATAGGATTCTGTTTGTTATACAAGAATTCAAATGATGGAGAAAACCAGGCCAGTGGACTCTGAGTATTAGCATTTATGATTTAAGGTAGAAATCCAGTGCTGAATGCTTAAAGGTGCAAAAGATCCTGGCTGACTATGTAATTTGAAACAAGTAGCTTTATTATTAAGTCTTAATTTCTTCATTTGAAGTATGGGCATATTAACATATGGTTTTGTAAGACATAAGCTAGATACATTTTGGAACTATTCCTATTATATTACTTAGCACTTCCTAGTAAATAGAATTTCCCTTCTCCGTAAGGCATAAAAACAAAGGGAATTTTAGGTAGCATATATAAACATAAATAGCATATATATAAATATATATTTCCTTAAATGAGGATTAACCAATATTCTTAGGCAATGTTTTAATATCTAATCAGGCATGGTAGAGCAAACATGTAATCCTAGTGTTTGGGAGATGTTGATAGGAGGTTCAAAGACAGTCTTAACAACTTGGTAAGACTCTTAACAACCTAGTGAGACCCTGTTTCAAAATAATAAATAAAAAGACTGAGTGTGAGATGTACCTCAGAGATAGAATGCCCCTGAGTTCAATCCTTAGTAGCACCAAAAAATAAATAAATAAAAAATAAAAATAAATATTTTTAAATCTATGAAGAAATAGAGATTTACAATTCTGGCAAATAATCATCCACATAGTTGGAGAGACAATAGATTTTAGAAATTTATCACTGCATTCTTTTCATCAAATTTTCTTAGAATTCTTACTGTGTTTAGATAGCTAAACTGAACTGGAAACTAGATAGTTAAAGGAATAAGAGAAAATATAACATGACCTAAGAGAAGTATGCTAACAAAATAGAGTTGGGGAATTGAAGGAAAAACAAACTATTATTCCAAACTGGCAGAATCAAGCTAGGCTTCATGAAGGAAGAAATATCTCCTTAGAGACTAGGCTTTAAAACACAAGTTGAATTTCAAAGGAAAGAAATTCAAGAATAGGCATTTGCACAGGGCTTGAGTCAAAGTGGGAGTGTCAAGACCTGTAGTGGACACTGGGCGGTCTGGATTGATTGGTGGCCAGGCCACCCTCCGTGGACCTGTGACCTATCCAGCCCACAGGGTTTTTTATTTCATCAATTGCTCTGTTGGTCATTGTCTTGAAATTTTAAATAATTAACAAGTGGTCTTTCATTGCTATTTTTAACTGGCCTGGAAGATTATGTAGCTGATCATGACTGGAAGAAAAATCATTAAAATGTTTTTTCTTTAAAGTAAAAATCCTAAAATCATATAATATCTGAAGTGGAAGACTAAAAACCTAAAGTTGTATTGTGCCAGGGGATAAGAAGAACTTGAATGAAGAAGTGACATGACTAGTGTTTTATATGAACCAAACAAACTATATGTGCGTTGGGTAAGAAAAGAAGAGGTTAGAGGTAGGGGAGCAAGTGGTTATTGCTGGGACCATCACCTCCCTGTTTGCATAGGGCCACCCTGGTTTATGGCAGCTACTTTGATGTAATTTTTAATAGTGCCCTCTTTCTTGCTCAGAAATGTCCAACTTTAGATGATGAATTATTTAGTCATTGCTAAAGTTTGGATATAAAGTGTTTCCCTAATGGCCTGTGTGTTATAGTCGTGGTCACTAGGATGGTAGTATTGGGAGGTAGTGAAACTTTTAGGGGTTGGAGCGCAGATGAAAGGTCTTTAGGTAATTGAGAATATGTCTTTTAAGGGGATTGTGAGATCAGACTCTTCCTCCCTCATTTGCTCTCCAGCCATGTAGTGAGTGGGTTTGTACCTGTAATATTCTATTCCCTCACCACACATCCAAATCAGTCATGGCCAATCGATCATGGACTTGAACTTCTCCACCGAGGAGCAGAAGTCAACTTTTTCTCTTAATAAATTGCTTATCTCTGCTATGTGTTATAGTAATAGGAAATTGCCTTATCAAAGCCACTCAATTTATTTTGATAGTCAAAGTAAGTTAAGCCCTGAATTTGTATGAGGACCTAAAGTGATGACCAGTAGATTATACAGAACCAAAAAGAGAGACAAAATAGCAGAAATTATCAAACTTTGAATTTTCCTCCATGTAAAAATGTCTTACAGATGCCTATTTGATAGAAGTTGAATTCTTTTTATCTATTTCTTGAGGAAATCAATGATGATGTAAAGTTATTCTGGATTTGGTGCACTCTTGGATAAATATGTTTTTATATATTCTAGCTATCTAAAGAGGTGCATCATATATCCAAATGAGACATTAGGCATCTCATCTAACATTTCTGTATGCTGAATGCTCCTTTTGAGATAGGGAATTTTTTTTTTTTCATTTTAGTCTTGTTTCCATAACAGTGTGGCCTTAAAAAGCAGTATCTTTGATTTACAGGTTAAGCTCAAATTCATTAGCATGATATTTAAGGAATGTGTCATTTTAGACAGAATTTAAATGGAAATCTGCATATTATGTATAGAAAAATTTATAATAGATGGTTGAATGTCTACCGTGGAAATAGGTGAGTGTGTGTGTGTGTGTGTGTGTGTGTGTGTGTGTGTATCTGCGTGCATGTGCACATATATAAACATACTGAGAGTGGAGTGAGTGTGGCCTTGTGATCCTATGTAACTTCATTTCAATAACAGAACTAGCTGATTTTATTTAATTCATATAATGGGCATCGATATCATATTTTCTCTAAAATATATTTGAAATCCATTAATTCAGTAGATAGAACACTGTGGAGTTCCCAGATTTGAATCCTCTTAAAATGTGCACTAGTTTTGTGATCTGATAGGTTCCTAAACTTTACTATGCGTCTGTTTCATGTGTTTTTTCTTTTTTTCTTTTGGTGGTACTGGGGTTCCTGGAAGCCCTTCTATCTTCGGGCTACACTCCATACCTATTTTTACATTTTTATTCAGAAACAGGGTCTCCTAAGCTAGCACACGTGGCAGGCTTCGAACCTCCACGATCCTCCTGTCTCTGCCTCCCAAGCGTGGGGATTACAAGTATGTGCCACCATGCCCAGCCTGTTTCATGTTTAAAATGGTTATGGATGTCACTCTGCACGTTGTCATGAGGGTTAAAATAGGCATAGCCTGTGAAATTCTTAAAAACTTCTAAGAGTAGATTTTAAACTAGAGATCTTGTTAAATACAGATCCCTGGACCCCCTTCCCCAGAGTTTCTGCTTTGATAGAATTTTCATTTAATGAATCATTGAAGGTGTTTTTATTAAATTTTGTTTTCATTTTTTGATACTAGGGATTGAACCCAAGAGCATTCTACCTCTTAACTGTACTGAGAGCCCTTTTTATTTTATTTTATTTATTTATTTTTCTTCAATATATGGTCAAGTTATTTTTGACAAGGTTTCCAAGAACACTTGGTGAAGGAAATAATAATCTTTTCACTAAATATTGTTGAAAATAATAATTACATGAAAAAGAATAAAATTGGACCCTTACCTAACACCATATACAAATATTAACTCAAAATAAATAAAAGACCTAAATGTAAATCTTAAGACTATAAACTTTCAGAATAAAACCTGGGTCATAAAATTCACATTGAAATTGGCAGTGATTTCTTGGATATGATTCCAAAGGCACAGGCAACAAAACAATAAACAAAAAAACTTCATAAACAATTTTAAAAAATTGTACACCCAAAACACTGTAAACAGAATTAAAAGTTACTGATAGAATGAGATAAAATATTTCCAAATGCTTTATCTGAAGGTATATTAATATTCCAAATAGAAATCCTAAAAATTAGCAACAATAAAAGCAAACAATACAATTTAGAAATAGGTAAAAGACTAAAATAGATAATGAATCTCCAAAGATTTTTATATGACTAATAAACACATGAATATCACTCATCATTATCATAATATAACTAATCACTAAGGAAATTCAAATAAAAACTATAGTGAAATACTTCTTCACATTTGTTAGGATGGCTACTTAACATGAATTACCTTGCTCCAGCTCTTTACCTTGAGTTTGTTACTATCTTTACCTGTAAAGTGTGTTTCTTGTAAGCGGCAGATGAATGGATTCTGGTTTTTAATCCATTTTGCCACTTTATGTCTTTTTATTGGGGAATTGAGGTCATTTACATTCAGTATGATTATTGAGAGATAACTTTTAATTCCTGACATGTTAAGATTTTATTTCTGTTTGAAATATTGTTTATTCTTCTTTGCTAAGTTTTCTGATGGATGGAAAATCTTATTTCTCTGGTTCTGGTGTGTATTACCTATTTCTTCTTTGTAGTTTATCTCTTTGAGTATTTTCTCTAGCGCAGGTTTTAAAGACATAAATTCCTTGAGTTTCTGTTTGTCATGGAAGCTTCTTATTTCCCCATCTAATTTGATAGATAGTTGTGCTGGGTAGAAAATTTTGGGCTGGAAATTGTATTCTTTTAGAGTTTGGAATATGTTACTTCAAGCCCTCTGGCTTTCATGACTTGGTTTGGGAATTCTGGAGTGATTTTTATTGGTTTGCCTCTGAATGTCACTTGGCCTTTTGTTTTTGTTGCCTTTAAGATTCTCTGCTTGGCTTCCACATTGGTCATTTTGACAATTATGTGGCATGGGGGACCTCTTCTCTGATCCTGTTTAAAGGGAGTTCTATAAGTTTCCTGGAACTGTGTATCAACCTCTTGCTCTATGTTTGGAAATTTTTCTGCTATTATTTCTTTGAAGAGATTATTGATCCCTTTGGTTTCACCTTATTTTCCCTCCTCTATTCCAGTTATTCTTTGGTTAGCTCTCTTAAAATGGGCCCATATTTCTTCAATGTAAGTTTCCTGCTGTCTGATTTATTTTTCTAAGTTATAAATTATGTGTTCATTTTTGGAGTGATCATCTTCTAGGGGCGAGATTCTATTCTTCATGTGGTCTAATCGATTGTTTATAGTTTGAATTGATGCCTTTACTTCAATGATTGCATCCTTTTTTTTTTTTTAAAGACTCTCTCTAATTCTTTTTGAAAGTCCTGTATTATTTCTACAGTTATATTCCTGATTTGATCTTCTGGAGATCTCTGAATTTTTGTGTTATCAGGTTCTGATATTATGGGGTTGTGGGCATTCATTGCTCTATTGTTGTTCCTCTTTCCAATGATTTCAGAAGTTTGTGCCTTCTCTGGGTTCTTCCCCGGGTCACCATGACTTCACTTAGGGTGCTTGGGATCTCGAGTTTGTGGTAATCTGAGCTGCCACTACTCCTTTACTGGGTTGTATTGCAAAGACTCAGACCCAGGGAGTTAATTGAGGCTGCACAAGACCGTGGGGGTGCCGATCTAGGCATTTTCCTACAGGGAGCTGTGACTAGGGTGTGATATCTTTGCCACCACTACTCCTTCACTGGGCTGGACTGCAAAATATCAAACCCAGGGAGATTATCAAAGCTGCACATGTCCCGGGGGTGCAGTACTGGGATTTCTCCTTTAGGGACTGCAATTTCACTTATGGTTATTGTGAGCATTGATCTGGAGCTGTCATGGGCATGGTGAACTAGCCGCTGCTCCTGGCAATATGGCGTCGCTGACACGCCCTCAGCCGTGAGGTTGGCATATTTCTTTTCTGGTTTTGAGCTCCATTCTGAGTCCCTGGAAGGCATGATGAGCTTGGCCACTAGAAGTTTTAGACGTTCTTTGTGCTGAGAGAACTGCTGAATTACACCCAAATGATCCACTGCTGCTCACTTCAGTTCCTTATTTACCTTTCCTCTCTGGAGCCTGGTGCTGTGAGGCAAGATGGTGCCGGTGCGGCTCCACCGCTGCAATGTGGGCTGGTTTCTTTTTTGGTCTTTGGTTGTTTTTACAGTCTTCTTTTCCTCTGTCCCTTGTGTTTACATTTTTTTTATTTCTCTGCCGATAGCGTTTTCTGGCTATGAAAAGCACTGATTTTGTGGCAATAGAGATCGAGTGTTAGTAGGACTTGTAAACGTTGCTTTTCTCAGTTGTCATCTTCCTGGAAGCCCCCCCCCCTTTTATTTTTGTAACAGCAATCTTGCTAAGTTCCTGAGGGTCTCACCATGTTACTAAGGCTTGCTTAAAACTGTGATCCTCTTGCCTCAATCTTCCAAGTTAAATATTGGTTTTATAGGTGTGTGCCACCATACCCTGGCTTTGCATGTGGTTTTGAAACTATTCCTCGAGTGACCAGATGTTGAGAACAATTGCCCTGAGCAAATATAATTCTTGGTAAAGTTAAATAATTCCTGGAAGAAAGTTGCACATTATTAAAAAATATGAAACAAAGAAATGCAGGAAACTAAAATTTTACTAAAAAAGAAAGCTCTTGGCTATGTGAAGAAGAGGGTAAAGATTACTCTGAATCATTTGTTGGCTTTATGCAAACTGAAACAGAAGATTATACTTTCAGCTTAATTTCAGTGTAATAATGATTTTCTTTAATTACCTCTATGGGACCAAACACGAAGATGCAGTAGTGTGAAATTAATACTGACAACACTGGACTTGCCTGGGCTCTACAGATTAACTAGAATTTTACTGCATCAATAAAAGAATAAGGAAATAAAATTAAAAACTGATAGTAGATGGAATTACTTATTAGAAGTGATTATGTCAAGCTGTCACTCCCACAGATGGATTAAACACACAAAGACAACTGGATAAATTTTATAAACCACTCTGTAAAGCCCATACCCATCTAGTCCATGATCTTGGAAACAATGGAAATCTGAAATCGACTTGGTCATGGCAGATTTGGGTTGCATGATTAGCATTTCATAGACTTGAGCCTCTTGAAGAGGAGAGATCAAAAAGACCTTAGAGGTCATGTAAGATTAGATTTCACTTTTTGACGCATTACATTAAATTATTCAATCTAAAATGTAAAAATAAATAAATAAAACTAAAGGGGTTGTCTTCCTTTTTTTCAAAAAGAGAAATGACTGCAATACAATTTAGAGAAAAACTATTGCTAAATGGTATACCTGACTCACATGGAATATAGAAATTGCCTTTCAATATAGCAAGGCACTTTTAAATAGGCAGTGTTTCTTTTACAATTTTTCTTTTAAGTTTTAAATATCTTTACCACTATTCCTTTTTTATCTAGACTTGTAAATCATCTAAAGATCTCCTTAAAGTTGAATGTAGTAAAGATCCATTATTTACCAACTGGCTTTTGAGCAAACTGGCTGATTAAACACAAGGTCCTGGCTTTGGCATAAACAAGGCTGAGCTTCTATATAGGTGTAAGAAATTACATACTCATGGAATATCAAGGTTGGAAATGACCTTCAAGTGGTTCTTCTACTTCTTTATTAAATTGTGGCAGGGCTTGATGGCCTTTTGCCCTAAATCTTTTCTTTTTAACTTCTGCAATGGAAGAGCTGCCTCCTCCTCCTCCTCCTCCTCCTCCTCCTCCTCCTCTTCCTCCTCCTCCTCCTCCTCCTCCTCTTCCTCCTCCTCCTCCTCTTCCTCCTTTTCCTCCTCATCCTCCTCTTCCTCCTTCTCCTACTCCTCCTCTTCCTCCTTCTCCTACTCCTCTTTCTCCTCTTCTTTTATCATATTCAAAGTATTAGATTTCATTAGAAAAGGGATTCAATGAGACATGTTTGTTTTATAAGTTAGTTGTCTTCGAAGATTATACAGATCTAACATATTCTTTTTTTTAATGCAACTTTGATCTCAAATGTTTTGAAGCAGTACAAGACTGATCCCCTAAAGGAAAAAAAAGAAAAAAGAAGATTATGGAATCAGGATGTCAGATATACAACTAAGGATGGAATTTTTACAGTCTGAGAAATAACCTACATGGTTATGTTCAGCTAGGATCAAGATGGTTTCTTTCAAACAATGGACAAAATCTGACCACCTTCCAGTCTTTGGGAGCATCAAGTCTAGATATGAACAAATGTAGTGGAGTTCAGACTCTTACTAGGTATATTTCTAAATCTGTTGTGACAGCCAACCTTTTCTGTTTGTCTAGAATTCCCTGTGGAGGATAAAATATAAATGTCTGGAGTTTCCTTTTCTTTAAAAATTTGCTGTCAAGTAATTTCACTTTATTTGTCAGATTATCTTTAGTAGTTTTCTCACTTATCCCTTCATTAATCTCAAAACTTGGAAAACATCCAATCCTCCAGTTAGACAGGTTCATCTAGAAAATAGTTTACCTGATTTGGGGTTTATCTTTTCATTATTTATGACAAGGGTCACCAGAGAAGTCATTGTAGCCTTTTGGTAATGGAAGTCTTCATTCTATTTTTAACATAGTTCTATTGTTGGAGTGTTCTTTCAAAGAAAAAATAAATCTCCTTTTCCCACCCCAGAGAAAATGGAATTAATTTATGCTCCTAATGCATTATCTGATTTTTCTAAATGCTGTGTGTACTTACCTATATAGTAGCTGATATTCTTTGTTCTTACTGTTCAAGAAATTTGTACTAACCTTGTACACTAATGATTATTATGTCCATTTCATAGATGAGAAATCTAAAGCATGGGAAGATAAAGTACATTGTCCAAGGTCATATGAGATTTAAATGAAGAAGCTGGTATTTGCAACCAGAATGTCTCATTGCCCATGTCTCTGGCTTTAACCACTAGGCAAACTCCTTTTGATCTACTGGTGAAAAATACTCTTCTCTATTTTCTGAGTTATGTCTAGTCTTTTATTAGAAAGATGCTACTGGTTCTTAGGACCTAGGTCTTTTGATAGATACAAAAAGGCAATTTTAACATTTAGGCATATTTCTTAGTGTCATTCAATCAATTAATTTTAAGATAACAAAATATACTTCCTAGCGGGATAAAGGATTACTGAAAGGCAATGGAGGACATACTTGATAGAATAGGCAGCTCTAGAGCTTACAAGTGATGCATTAATGAGTTTTTATTCATTATCATTCTAAGAAATTGATCTCAGATGCTAGAAAATGGAATCGCTTATGGAAATCTCAGACTCGCCCATACCCAAGCATATATTTTTCACAGTTCTTTCCAGCTTGCCTCCCAATTACTGTCAGAGTAATAAGAAAACATGCAAACTAAGAAGAAATGTTATAGTTCTTCAAGAAGCATTCCAATTCAATTGGGTAAGAGAGTTTTAAAGCTGTAACTGATTACTAGCAATGCTAATTTCTAATATTTTCAAAATTATTTAAAAATGTACAATATATTAGAAATACAATGAAAAAGAACAAAAGCAGCAATCAGATCAAACAAACCAGATTTTAAACACTTGAAAACCATAACAAAAATCTTTATGTAAATCTAAAAGGATCATGATGATAAAAAGTAATATTTCAAAGTCCAATTAGTTATAAACTGAAAAGTTTCTTTGGAAACTGAATAATAAACACACCCTCTAGTTTTTTTTTTTCTTATATGTTCACTAGAAGTCCACTGGATGAGAGATTAAAATATAAAGTCTGTTGAATATATGTGGATTTTCCCTAATAAGAGTTATTAATAATACTAGGGTGGTTCAGTATTTTCTCTATTAGAGTTACTTTTGGACCAATTGGAGATGTTTGTGGAAGATGTCACATTTTCTATCTAGCAATGAATAACTCTAACACCAAATCCTAAGATCCTCCAAAACACACACCAAAAAAAAAAATCTCCAAAAAAATATAATACCTTCATGGGTATTTTAACTGTGGATAATCTACTTGTTTTTGTTATAAAAGCTAGTGAGAATAAAGTAAGCTAAAGTGGTGCTGGTTTTTGTTGCCTCATTATAGTTAATTAACTACTCATTTGGAGGTGGAGATTAATAACTGGTGTCACCCTTGGATGCAGATATCCTACAGATATATTGTCTTGTTTTTTACATAAGATAGTTTCCAGGGGGAAGGGGGAGAAACTGAGAGCCCATAACATGAAATTGAGAAGACATCTGTCACAGTGGCCAAACCTCCAGTAGGCTCAATAATGATTATGAATGTATTACTGTTGATATATTACATAAAGCTGTGGGAATAGAGAGCTTTCCAAATTACATAGAGAGTAATCAACAGCCAACAGCAATAGCCCCAGGCTCTCACACCTGCTGCATGTCTCCCACAGAATGTGCACATCTCCAAACATAGCACTACTGACAAGGCAAGAAGGAATTTTCTTTCACCTTTAGTTTGGCTTTCAAATTAGCAAGTAAACCATTGGTTAGTCAATCCAACAATAGAACAATAAGAACCATGTTCAAGTACTGCCATTGAAGCCATCCTCCGCCTCTCCTCAACATCTAAAGCCCAATTACTAAAACATGGGCTTTTGTGATCTCTTTTTATCTCCTTAGTCTCTGTACTGCATCAATCACATACTTTAACAAAATTTAAATAAGTTCTAAAAACTTATAGTATGTCCCATTACTTTAAGGAAAGAGAGAGAACAAGACAGAGAATATGAAGGAAAGAAATATGCAGGGTTTCTTTAGAATTTGAGTAAACTCTTAAGTCTGAAACACTGTTAACTATGAAAGTAGAAAGTTAAACTATCATGAACTAGAGTGTGGGCTCAGAATGTACTTTACAAAAATTATCAGCTACCAATTGCAAGTTACTATACCCAGGTGGTTATTATTGATTAGGAGTAAAAAATTAAATATGTGACTCCCCAACTTATATATCATATATTTCCTATTCTTAAAAAAACACAGTTGTTCACATTGATCAGAGTTTAGAGTCACTATTTTTTTTTAGGCTTCATTTTCATTTGTTTCTACCTATAATGGTTGCTACCACTTTAATCTGTACAGCATATTCATGTAAATACAGCATATTTATGTAAATTTGAAAAAGGCACCCCCTCTTCCTTAAGATATGTCATATAAGACACAATTTAACAACCTATATGTAAATCTGTTGTGACTAGCATGCGAAGTACTCTCTAGTATGAGTGCCATATACCACCTGTACAACTGAAGACAATTATTTAGGAAAGTTGTATATGATTGTTTCTTCATGATTCCAGTGGATGGGTCCTTGGCAATCCCTCACTATGCTCTAAGCATTTTGGTCTTGTATTTTTTCTAGCCTGACATCTGCAAGCTTACTAGTTTGCATATAAGCTGACAATTCTTGCTACCAACCGTATTTGTGGCAGACATCCGGTACCATCTTCCCAATTATTATACTTCTTCTTGCTCTTTAATTCTGATCCCATCAACTTTTTGACTATTGACTCCTCTCCTTATTGATGTGTTTATTTACAGAATGTTAACAGTAATCAGCTGTGCTCATATGTCATACATACTCACACATGTATACAAACATGAAAGGTCATTTTCTAGTGATGAAACTGTTACAAATCAGAATAATAATGCTCTGAGTTTTAAGTCCATAATGGCACCTTTTGGGGTTTTTCTTTTTTTTTATACAAATTTTTTATTGAAAATAAATGGTATACATTTAAACTGTGCTTGGTGCCCTCTCTCCCCACCCCTGATTCCCCCACCCCCACCAATGATTGTCCAGGGTAACCATGCGATATTCATACTTTTACACATATTCAGATGTAGACCCTCATTAATCAAGTTCAGCCTTCCTCCTCTCCTATCTTTCCATTCGAACTTTGCTGAGATTTCCCCTCCATTATCTGGAATCCCTCTGGTATCCCCTATGCTCTCTAGTTTGGGCATATTAGAGGGAACATATGTCCCTTCTCCTTCTGTGCTTGGCTGATCTCACTTAACATAATGCTGTCCAGGACTTTCCATTTTCTTGAAAATGACATGATTTTGTTCTTTTTTATAGCTGAATAGAATTCCATTGTGTGTATTTTCCATAATTTTGAAATCTATTCATCTATTGTTTGGGACCTGGTTTGGTTCCATTCTCAGCAATAAGAACCATGCAGGAGACATCAAAATCCCAGACTTCAAATTATACTATAGAGCAATAGTAGTAAAAACAGCAACGGTACTGGCACAACAACAGGTATACTGACCAGTGGATTAGAATAGAAGATACAGAAACAAATCCACACATCTTTAGTTAATTGATCTTTGACAAGGGGCCAAATTCATATGCTGGAGAAAAGACAGCCTTTTCAACAAATGGTGCTGGGAGAAATGGCTATCCATTTGTAGAAATATGGAACTAAATTCTTACCTCTCACCATGCATGGGAATCAACTTGAGATGGATCAAAGACTTAGAAATTAGACTAGAGACTGTGACGTTATTAGAGGAAAGTATAGGCTGAACACTACAACATATTGGCACAGGCAGTAACTTTCTCAACAAAACCTCCAAAGCTCAGGAAATTAAAGCAAGAATTAACAAGTGGGATAGCATCAAACTAAAAAGTTTCTTCTCATCAAAGGAAACCATCAAGAACCTAAAGAGGAAGCCTACAGAATAGGAGATCTTTACCAGCCACCACTCTGATAGGGGGCTAATATCCAGAATATACAAAGAGCTCAAAAGACTCCACACTAGCAAAACAAACAAACCAATCAAGAAATAGGCAATTGAACTGAATAGACACCTTACAAAAAAAGAGATACAAAGGGCCAATAGATACATGAAAAGATGTGCTACATCATTAGCCATCAGGGAGATGCAAATCAAAACTATACTGAGATTCCATCTAACCCCAGTCAGAGTGGAAAGCATTAAGAAATCAAACAACAACAATTGCTGGCGAGGATGTGGGGAAAGAGGAACTCTTTTACACTGTTGGTGGGAGTACAAACTAGTTCAGCCACTATGGAGATCTGTGTGGAGATTCCTAAGAAAAGTGGGAATAGATCCAACGTATGATCCAGCTCTACAACTCCTGGGTATTTTTCCAAAGGGGTTGAAATCAGAGAACTACAGCAACATATGCATACCTATGTTCATAGCAGCATAATTCATAATAGCCATTTGGGGTTTTTCTGAACCCAAACATTATTTTTAATTTATTGCCTATGAGTTAGTTTAATGTTAATTCCCTAGAACCTTTAATACTCTATTAATAAACTGATCAAGTTTAGTATCTGACCAGAAAATGACCATGTGCCACAGATGCACCAAAATGATTCCACACGCTACAGACCAATGTGCATATGTATGTGGGAGGTATCTAGAACACCACTAGAGACATGTTAACTGCACTATTCTTTCAGTAAGATGCCTAGTAATAACTGTCTGAGATTCTGAGAACAGTTGCTCTACATGGCTACAGGAGTGACTCCCAGTACCATCTTGGCTCTGTGTGGCAGCAGGCAGAAGGTTGACAGTCTCACAACTGTACATGGTTGATTAAATGTACAGGAGAGGTCACTTGACCTAGTCTTGCTAATTAAATATCCTTCTACAGGAGTTTAAAGTTTGAATTAAGAGAATATTAATTTCTCTTTGTGAATGAAATCGAATCATCTTGAAAGTGGTGGATGCTCATGTAACTGGGAATCAGAGAGAGAATGAGGAATGCCACAGGCACACAGAAAGGCAGACATGAAGAAGACATGAAGAATGTTGTAGGAATCTGGAGAATTTTCCTCTTCTTGATTCTGGTCCTTCCACAGGTCTGGCCATTATCCTTGGGGTCCATAAGACTGCCCGAAAGTTGCAAAGTCCTTTTTGCTTAGGTGAGCTCAGTAGTTACTGCAAAGGTCTTGACTAATCTGCAATTCAAAATTTTTACCAATACACCTGATAGTCTCTCTGATTACCTTTGTCAACTGAATTTGCCTTTTGCATGCATTCCAAATTCCCATATAACCTATGACACATCACTTAACAAGATTCCTAGTCAGCAAAATGGGAAAATAATTTGTGAGGATGAAGTGAAAAAAAAATATATATATATACACATACACATATGTATAACATATGTGTATGTGTATATGTTCTGAATAATACTATTTAGCCCACCAAACTGAATTTAAAATTTTAAATTATTTAGACTAATATTATTAGGTATGATCTTTCTATAATAAAAAAGGCTTATTTAAAATTTTTTATGTTTTAGCTTGACTTTAAAATGAAGTCTTAATTAGTATTTTCAAATGTTACAGAGCTATATTAATTTATTAATTACTTCACTCCTTTCATGTGACAAGTTATTGAACACTTTATATGTTCATACATATTTCTATTTGTGAAAAAGATTACCATTAAGCCACTATCTAGAAACAATCTTATCCATGCTGCTCAATTTAGGATTTTAATTAATAAGATGCTTCCTCTTGATTTACATTTTATCTGCATTAATCATCCTTCAGCTTTAGAGAAAACAGAACTGATAAAAAGATGTTCTTTGAAGATAAATCTGTAGTAGATAGCTCAATGTCAATGTTGGTTTAATGAGTGAAAGGAACACAAAGGTTCATACATTTTAGGTTTTATAATTATGCAGGTGATTGAATTATTAAGAAGATGGATAGAATCCCTCTAGGGATGGTCGCATGAGCCTTCATCTTGATCCTTCTCTAAGAAGAGGGTTCTTTGATGCTCATGAACATTTGTTCCAACTGGCCCACTGAGTATTTGAGGCTTATTCAAAGGTTACGTTTTTGGGCAACACTTCACTCATATAACCCAGATGGGCTAAAATACAGGGGATGTAAATACTTAGAAGCTATAGCTGTTAAAGCAACGATTTCTAGACTGATGTTAGATATTGCTTTAACTTTAGAGAATTCCATTTGGGCATGTCATGATTAATTTCCAGGAGAGACTAAAGAGTACACTAAACCACCCCCAACAACTCACACCAAAAACTTGGCATAGACAAATAAGAATGGAAAATTCTCCCTGGGCAGTTCTAAACTTTTATCTTAGAAGCTATTGAAAATATTATTGAAATCAACATTCATCTCCCTGGTTCAGCAAGAGACCTGAGAAAGTTAATCTCTTAAATTAAAACAGGACATTAAAACATGCCACAAATTTTACATCTTATAATCAGCCATACTAACACTGTTCAGGGGCTCATATTCTAGTTTTGGAGTTACCAAGATTTATCTTTGGCTCCTCTGTCCTATGGTACCTTCTTCATTTCTCACCCTGTTGACCTCAGCACTATCAGATTAAAACATCAATTTATAATAAACATGTTCTCATGTATTCTTTACTTTTCTGAAATAAGTGTCAAAACTAGCAAGAGTATAATTAAAAAATAAATCTCTACCATCTTGTACTCCATTAAGATGTATGACTACAGTGCACCAATAAAAATATTAAAAAATAAATACTTGTAAAGCAATGATGGAAGAATAAAAAAGTTTTTATAAAAAATCTAATATTCTAAAGCCAGGCATGGTGGCGCATGCTTGTAATCCCCGCACTTGGGAGGTGGAGACAGGAGGATCGCTCTGGTTCGGAACCAGCCTCACTGGCTTAAGAGACCCTGTTTCTAAATAAAATAAATATAAAATAGGTCTGGGAGTGTAGCCCGGATGTAGAAGGGCTTCCAGGAACCCCAGTACCACCAAAAAATAATCTAATATTCTAGATTTAATAATTTTAAATAAATAAGAAGTAATTATCTTAAAGCAATTTACACAACTAAAGATAATATAAGATGTGGTCTGATGCCCACAGCTGAATGTCTGGGATATTATGCAAAAGTTGTACTGGAGGAGTTTGCAGGATGCTTAGCATTTACTCTCCCCCCTCATTAAATCCTCTATACACTTATCACTGCTATAACCAAACTTACCTTCCATAAAAATAAAATTTCCCCAGGTAGCTAACACTATCCTCACTGCTAGCTGTTCTTTTTTTTTAACCAATTGCAAAAATTTAAATAACAATTCCAAATAGCAATAGCTTAGCCAATTTATCAATATTTATTATGCCTATTTTTACTAGTGTCATATAACTATATTTTTAAATATAAGTGTTTTCTGACTTAGGATGGTTTGACTTATAGGTTTTTTTTTTTCTTTTTTTGTGTGTGGTACTAGGGATTAAATTCAGGGGCTTCCTATCTTTGAGCTGTACCCCTAACCTTATATTTTATTCTTTATTTTGAAACAGGGTGTCACAAAGTTGGGGAAGGCCTAACTAAGTAGCTGAGGCTGGCAGAGAAATACTTGTAAATCAAATTTTTCTGTGATCCTTCTGTTTCAGCCTCCCAAGTACTGGGATTACAAACATGTGCCACCACACTGTGATTTCATTTTTTTTTTTCTATTGCTATCATTTTTTTATTATGTAGCTTTATTTTTTATTATTATAGCAATTTATCCAAAATTAACAATGATAATCTCACATAACAGATTCATTTGTCTGATATCAAACTTTTGATCACTTAGAGATAACATTTCAATATTTATTTCTTGTTTTCTTTCTTACCAGAGGCTATTTTTTTTCTTTTTATTTAAGGTGAAACTCATACATTTATTTATTTTATTTCAGAAAAAAATCTATCCTACTATGAAATATGAACTCTAAATACTCAAAACAATCTCGAAAAAGAACACAGCTAGAAGATGTACATTTTCTGATTTCAAACCTTATAAAGCTACAATAATTGAAACAGTGTAGTACTGCTATAAAGGCATAAAGAATTAGACATGAGATGGCACATATTTATGCTGTATCAAGGACGTGATCATCTTGCTGCATCAGGCAGAAAATGAATCTGATCACCAATGAAAGATGCATAGTACTGGGCTTGGTTTTTTCAGAATAAATATGTGAAACCTTTTTAAAAAAATCCACACCTCCATTTCAGCTTATAATTTTAGAGTAGCATAAATTTGATACCCATTATAACCTGTTAGGTTATAATTCTAACTATAAGTTAGAATTTTGAGATTTACTTTTTTACTTTGAGATGCTGGGCAGACGCAACAAGCCATGGCCATGGCTCCTAGTCAGCCACACAGTAATAGAGTAAACCTATACTATATGTTGCCCAGCTTTTCAGTTTGGTAGGATAGTTGCACCATCCATTTTCCATTTTTTATGTGTCTAATTTATAAGAAGTGTTTTGGAACATAATCTCATTGTAAGTTGAAGAGCATCTGTTGACCAACTATTTCTACATCTCCATAATTCAGAGACAATTGTTTTCTAAAGAGTAGTTGTTCCTTTGCTATTTTAAAAAATGTTTTATTGGTGCATTGTATTCATATGTCTTAACAGAGTACAAGCTGGTAGAGGCATATATCCAGACATTGCTCAATTACCCCTTATCCAATTCCTACCCCATTCATTTCCCCTACCTCCTTCTCATGTTTGGCTTACTGATTGACTTTGAAAATTTTTGAATGTACATTATATACATTAGAGAATTTCCCTCTTTCCCCCTTTCATCCCACTGAGTTAGGTCACCTTATTTGCTCATTTATAGTTTCTCCTTCTTCGTCTAGAGTTCCTCCTATGACCCAATTTTTTCCCTTAGTTTTATATATTAGATCATCGAATTTCTTACTTTTTGTGACTGACTAATCTCACTTATCATAATGTCCTCCAGTTCCATCCATTTTCCTATAAATTATGTAATTTTGTTTTTCTTTATGGCTGAGTAAAATTCCATTGTGTACATATCCCATAGTTTTATAATCTATTCATCCGTTGATGGACATCTTGGCTGGTTCCATAGTTTGGAAATTGTGAATTGTGCAGCTATGAACATAGATACACATGCATTAGGTTTGTAGTTTGTTTTCCATTTTTTTTTAGTAGATACCCAGAAGTGGTATTGCTGGATCATATGTTAGGTTCGTTCCTATTCTGAGGATCATCCATACTGTTTTCCAAAGTGGTTGCACTAATTTGCAATATCACCCACAATGTGTTAAAGTTCCTATTTCTCCACAGGCTCACCAGAATTTGTTGTTGTTTGTGTTTTGAATGATTGCCATTCTAGTTGGAGTTAGATGAATTCTCAGGGTAGTTTTTATTTGCATCTCTTTGATTACTAATGATGTTGAGCATTTTTTCATACATTTATTGGTCATTTAAATTTCTTCTTTTGTGAAGGGTCTATTTAGTTCACTTGCCAATTTTTTAAATTGTGTTATTTGTTTTCTTAGTAGTAAGTTCCTTGAGTTCATTGTATATTTTAAATATTAGTACTCTAAAGGAGGGATAGTGACAAACTTTTTCTCTCATTTTGTGGGATCTCTGTTGAGGTTCTTGATAGTTTCCTTCGATTTACAGAATCCCTTTTGTTTCATGAAATCCCAAATATTGATTCACCTTTTAGTTCCTTGTGCCTTTGGCATCTTGTGGAGAAAGTTGTTATCTGTGCCTATGTGTTGCAGTTTTGGGCCTATGGCCTCTTCAAGGAGTTTCAAGGTTTCAGGTATAATTTCAAAGTCTTTAATCCATATTGACTTGACTCTTGTGCAGGGTGAGAAAGTAGGGCTTAGTTCCATTTTTCTGCATATGGTTAACAAGTTTTGCCAACACCATTTTTTGAACAGCCTATACCCTCAGCCCTATTTTTTTTATTCTTTATTTTGAAACAGGGTTTCACTGAGTTGCAAAGGATCATATGGTAGCTCATTAAGTAGCTGAGGCTGCCTGTGAACTAAGATTCTCCTGACTCAGCCTCCCAAATGCTGGGATTACAAGTGTGTGCCATCATGCCTGGCCTCCATGCTGTTTTTATTACTCTGGTTTTATAGTCTAGTATTAAGTCAGATATTATGATTCCTCTTGCATAGTTTTTGTTGCTGAGAACTACTTTGGCTATTCTGGGTCTTTTTTCTGTTGTTGTTTCAAATGAATTTAAAGACTGATTTTTCTACATCTGTGAGGAATGACCTTGGTAACTAAAGGGTACTGCTTTAAATCTGTAGATCACTTTTGGAAGAATTGCTATTTTGATGATATTTAATCTGCCTATCCAAGAACATGGAAGATCCCTCCATCTTCTAAGGTCTTCTTTGATTTCTTTTATAATGTTATTTTACAATTTTTTTTGTAGAGGTCCTTTGTCTCATTACATAAGTTTATTTCTAAGTATTTTACTTTTTCTGGAATATCCTGAAAATCTATTTATGTTAAGTGTGATTATTGAGAGATG